>NC_092045.1:86255538-86441692 GCF_003086295.3 Arachis hypogaea | reverse complement strand
ACAACTGTTTCCATGTCTTTATGCTTGCTGTAGGTTGGTTATTCAACCACCTTTTAGCTTGATCTTTTACAGCAAATGGAAACAGTAATAGTCTGTAGACATCCTGATCCACCTCTTTATCATATACTGTGTCAGCAATTTGTAAAAATTGTGCCAGAAACTCAGTAGGCTCTTCCTGTGGAAGACCGGAATACTGGTAATTTTGCTGCACTATGATAATGAGTTGAGGATTTAGTTCAAAACTGCTTGCTTTGATGGGAGGTGTACAGATGCTACTCCCATATGCAGCTGTAATGGGGTTAGCATATGACCCCAGAGTCCTTTTGGACTGATTAATCCCATTTAAGTCCATAATGGACAAAAGGGAGATGATAATGATTGCAAAGAGATAAATTTTGTTTTTTTTTTTTGAATTAACGAAAAATAAAATAAATAAGACAAAATAAAATTAAAATAAAAATTCGAAAATCAAAAAGAAAATAAGATCAAAGCAAATTGAAAACTGAATCAATGAGTTAATTAAAAAGATTTTGAAAATAGCAATTAGAAAGATATGATTGAAAAGTTTTAATGAAAAAGATTTGATTTTGAAAAGAGGAAAGAGAAAAACACAAAAAGACACCAAACTTAAAATTTTAGAAAATCAAACACACAGTTTTCGAAAATTTTTAAGGGAAAAACACAAAGAGGACACCAAACTTAGAATTTTTGTAAATCAAAAAGGGACTAAAAACATGCAAAAATCGAAAATCAAAAGAAAAACAAAAGCATGCAATTGACACCAAACTTAGAATATGAAACTAGACTCAACTAAAAGACTCTAAACCAACAAAAATAAAAAAGTCCTAATCTAAGCAACAAGACAAGCCGTCAGTTGTCCAAACTCAACAATCCCCGGCAACGGCGCCAAAAACTTGGTGCATGAAATTGCAATCACACTTTTGCAATCCCGCACAACTAACCAGCAAGTGTACTGGGTCGTCCAAGTAATACCTTGCGTGAGCAAGGGTCGATCCCACAGAGATTGTCGGCTTGAAGCAAGCTATGGTTGTCTTGTAAATCTTAGTCAGGATATCAGAAATTATCAGGATTGATTGTGAAAAGCAGAAGAACATGAAATGATTACTTGTTTTGCAGTAATAGAGAATAGGTTGAGGTTTGGAGATGCTCCATCTTCTGAATCTCTGCTTTCCTACTGTCTTCTTCTTCAAACACGCAAGTCTCCTTCCATGGCAAGCTGTATGTAGGGTTTCACCGTTGTCAATGGCTACCTCCCATCCTCTCAGTGAAAGCGATTGCATATGCTCTGTCACAGCATAGCGGAATTCATCTGTCGGTTCTCAATCAGGCCGGAGTAGAATCCAGTGATTCTTTTGCGTCTGTCACTAACGTCCCGCCTTCAGGAGTTTGAAGCTCGTCACAGTCATTCAATCATTGAATCCTACTCAGAATACCACAGACAAGGTTTAGACCTTCCGGATTCTCTTGAATGCCGCCATCAATTCTAGCTTATACCACGAAGATTCTGATTAAAGAATCCAAGAGATAACTACTTAATCTAAGGTAGAACGGAGGTGGTTGTCAGGCACGCGTTCATAGTTGAGAATGATGATGATTGTCACGGATCATCACATTCATCCGGATTAAGAACAAGTATTATCTTAGAATGGAAGCAAGCATGATTGAGTGAGAAACAGTAGTAATTGCATTAATCCATCAAGACACAGCAGAGCTCCTCACCCCCAACCATGGGGTTTAGAGAATCATGCTGTGGAAAGTACACAAAGAAGGGTGTAAAGTGTCATGAGGTCATAAGGTACTGATACAATGTCAAAAGATCCTATTAATAGTAAACTAGTATCCTAGGGTATACAGAAATGAGTAAATGACGTAAAAATCCACTTCTGGGTCCACTTGGTGTGTGCTTGGGCTGAGCAATGAAGCATTTTCGTGTAGAGACCTTTTCTGGAGTTAAACGCCAGCTTTCATGCCAGTTTGGGCGTTTAACTCCCATTCTTGTGCCAGTTCCGGCGTTTAACGCTGGAATTCCTGAGGGTGACTTTGAACGCCGGTTTGGGCCATCAAATCTTGGGCAAAGTATGGACTATCATATATTGCTGGAAATCCCAGGATGTCTACTTTCCAACGCCGTTGAGAGCGCGCCAATTGGGCTTCTGTAGCTCCAGAAAATCCGCTTCGAGTGCAGGGAGGTCAGAATCCAACAGCATCTACAGTCCTTTTTGGTCTCTGAATCAGATTTTTGCTCAGGACCCTCAATTTCAGTCAGAAAATACCTGAAATCACAGAAAAACACACAAACTCATAGTAAAGTCCAGAAAAGTGAATTTTAGCTAAAAACTAATAAAAATATACTAAAAACTAACTAGATCATACTAAAAACATACTAAAAACAATGCCAAAAAGCATACAAATTATCCGCTCATCAGCATTCAGAGCATCAATTTCAAGAACTCCTTTCTTCTGAGGCGTCCCATTATTCACGAAATTCCTCTCAGAAGTGTACATGAATTGGTTATTTGCAACTATGTCAATGAGTTCTTGAGCCTCTTCAGGCGTTTTCTTTAGGTGAATAGATCCACCTGCAGAATGGTCCAATGACATTTTCGAAAATTCAGATAGACCATAATAGAATATATCTAATATGGTCCATTCTGAAAACATGTCAGATGGACATCTTTTGGTCAGCTGCTTGTATCTTTCCCAAGCTTCATAGAGGGATTCACCATCTTTTTGTTTGAAGGTTTGAACATCCACTCTCAGCTTGCTCAGCTTTTGAGGAGGAAAGAATTTATCCAAGAAGGCAGTGACCAGCTTATCCCAGGAGTCCAGGCTATCCTTAGGTTGTGAATCCAACCATATTCTAGCTCTGTCTCTCACAACAAAAGGGAAAAGCATGAGTCTGTAGACTTCAGGATCAAATCCATTCATCTTTACAGTCTCACAGATCTGCAAGAACTCAGTTAAAAACTGATAAGGATCTTCAAATGGAAGTCCATAAAACTTGCAGTTTTGTTGCATTAAGGCAACTAGCTGAGGTTTCAGCTCAAAGTTATTGGCTCCAATGGCAGGAATGGAGATGCTTCTTCCATCGAATTTGGATGTTGGCTTTGTGAAGTCACCAAGCATTCTCTTTGCATTATTATTATTTTCGGCTGCCATCTCTTTCTCTTGTTCTAATGTTTCTGAAAGGTTACCTTTAGATTGTTGTAACTTAGCTTCTCTTAATTTTCTCTTCAGAGTCCTTTCAGGTTCTGGATCAATTTCAACAAGAGTGCCTTTATCCTTGTTCCTGCTCATATGAAAGAGAAGAAAACAAGAAAAGAAAGAGGAATCCTCTATGTCACAGTATAGAGATTCCTTTATGTTAGTAGAAGAAGAAAGGGGAGAAGAATGTAGAAGAGTGGGTTCGGATATTTAGGTGAAGAGAGGTGAAGAGAAGTGTTAGTAATTAAATAATTAAATAGAATAAGAAAAGGGATAGAGAATTTCGAAAATAATTTTGAAAAAGAGGTTAGTAATTTTCGAAAATTAGAGATAAGATAAGATTAAAATTAAAATTTAAAACAAAAGAATTTTTGAAAAAGAGATGAGATATTTTCGAAAGTTAGAGAGGGAAAAGTAGTTAGGTGGTTTTGAAAAAGATAGGAAACAAACAAAAAGTTAGTTAGTTGATTGAAAAAGATATTAAAATCAAATTTGAAAAAGATAAGAAGATAAGAAGTTAGATAAGATATTTTGAAATCAAATTCTGAAAAAGATAAAATTTTTGAAAAAGATAAGATAAAAGAAAAAAAAGATTTAATTCAAAAATTTGAAATTACTTACTTCACTAACAAGAAACTACAAGATAAGATTCTAGAACTTAAAGATTGAACCTTTCTTAACAAGAAAGTAACAAACTTCAAATTTTTTAATCAATCACATTAATTGTTAGCTAATTTTCGAAAATATGATATGAAGATAAGAAAAAGATTTTGAAAATATTTTGAAAAAGAATTTTGAAATTTTCGAGAAATAGAAAAAAAATGAAAAAGATATAATTTTTGAAAAAGATTTTGAAAAGATAAGATTTTTAAAATTAAAATTTTGACTTGACTTGTAAGAAACAACTAATTTTTAAAAAATTTTGACCAAGTCAACCCAAAATTTCAAAAATTTGGAGGGAAATAAGGAAAATATATTTTTTTTATTTTTGAATATTTTAATTATGAGAGAGAAAAACACAAACATGACCCAAAATATGAAAATTTTGGATCAAAACACATGATGCATGCAAGAACACTATGAATGTAAAGATGAACACCAAGAACACTTTGAAGATCATGATGAATATCAAGAACATATTTTTTAAAAAAAAATTTTTGATGCAAAGAAAACATGCAAGACACCAAACTTAGAAATCTTTAATGCATGGATTCTAACAAACGAAAAATGCACATGAAAAACAACAAACAACACAAAACAAGAAATCATCAAGATCAAATAAGAAGACTTGTCAAGAACAACTTGAAGATCATGAAGAACACTTTGAATGCATGTATTTTTCGAAAAATGCAAGAAAAAATTTTTAAAGCATGCAATTGACACCAAACTTAAAAATTGACTCAAGACTCAAACAAGAAATACAAAATATTTTTGGTTTTTATGATTTTGTGATTTTTTGGATTTTTATTATTTTTTTCGAAAATATTTTTGGAAAAACGAAAAAGAAAAGAAAAATTTTGAAAAAGTTTTTGAAAAGAAAATTACCTAATCTGAGCAACAAGATGAACCGTCAGTTGTCCATACTCGAACAATCCCCGGCAACGGCGCCAAAAACTTGGTGGACGAAATTGTGATCAACAATAATGGCTCTTTAGCATGTGCATAAAAACATTAACTCAGCACTTTCTTTCCACAATCTCGTTCAACTAACTAGCAAGTGTACTGGGTCATCCAAGTAATAAACCTTACGTGAGTAAGGGTCGATCCCACAGAGATTGTTGGTATGAAACAAGCTATAGTCACCTTGTAAATCTCAGTTAAGCAGATTAAATGGTTATGGGTTTCGAAAATTAATAATAAATAGAAAATAAAAAGGGATAGAAATACTTATGTAAATCAATAGTGGGAATTTCAGATAGGCGTGTGGAGATGCTAGAATCCTTTCGAATCTCTACTTTCTTATTGCTTTCACCCAATCCTTCTTACTCCTTTCCATGGCAAGCTGTATGTAGGGCATCACCGTTGTCAATGGTTACATCCCATCCTCTCAGTGAAAATGGTCCTATGCTCTGTCACAGCACGGCTAATCATCTGTCGGTTCTCAATTAGGTTGGAATAGAATCCCTTGATTCTTTTGCGTCTGTCACTAACGCCCAGCCTTCAGGAGTTTGAAGCTCATCACAGTCATTCAATACCGGAATCCTACTCGGAATACCACAGACAAGGTTAGACTTTCCGGATTCCCGGGATCCTACTCGGAATACCACAGACAAGGTTAGACTTTCCGGATCCCCATGAATTCCGCCATCTATCTAGCTTATACCACGAAGATTCTGTTGGGGAATCTAAGAAATATGCGCCCTGCCTAGAGTAGAACGAAAGTGGTTGTTAATCACGCGCGTTCATAGGTGAGAATGATGATGAGTGTCACGGATCATCACATTCATCAAAGTGTTGTGCAACGTATATCTTGGAATAAGAATAAAAGAGAATTGAATAGAAAGTAATAGTAATTGTATTGAAACTTGAGGTACAGCAGAGCTCCACACCCTTAATCTATGGTGTGCAGAAACTCCACTGTTGAAAATACATAAGTGAAAGGTTCAGGCATGGCCAAATGGCCAGCCCCCATGGTCTAAGGACTAGGCGTCCAGAGATGTCTAATACACTAGTAAAAAGTCCTATTTATAATAAACTAGCTACTAGGGTTTACATGAGTAAGTAATTGATGCATAAATCCACTTTCGGGGCCCACTTGGTGTATGTTTGGGCTGAGCTTGATCTATCCACGAGCTGAGGCTTCTCTTGGAGTTGAACTCAAAGTTATAGCGTGTTTTGGGCATTCAACTCCAGATCATGACGTGTTTTTGGCGTTTAACTCCAGACAGCAGCATGTACTTGGCGTTCAACGCCAAGTTACATCGTCAATTTCCGAATAAAGTATGGACTATTTTATATTTTTGGAAAGATCTGGATGTCTACTTTCCAACGCAGTTGAGAACGCGCCAATTGGATTTCTGTAGTTCCAGAAAATTCATTTCGAGTACAGGGAGGTCAGATTCCAACAGCATCAGCAGTCCTTTTGTCAACCTTTTTTTCAGAGTTTTGCTCAAATCCCTCAATTTCAGCCAGAAATTACCTGAAATCACAGCAAAACACACAAACTCATAGTAAAGTCCAGAAATGTGAATTTAACATAAAAACTAATGAAAACATCCCTAAAAGTAGCTTGAACTTACTAAAAACCACCTAAAAATAATGCCAAAAAGCGTATAAATTATCCGCTCATCACGGGGCCACAATCACATTTATTTATAAACCAGCCTTTCTGTTAAACTTTTCAACTTACATCTCTCTTTTAGAATCTTTCTTCACTCGCAAGTTATTATCCTCTCAATGTTCAATTCCCTCGTTATAATTAAATTTAACTTTAGGACACTGGAGAGTAAAAATAGAGGTTCAAAATTAGGTTTTAAAACATAAAATTTACTTTGCTAAAAACAGGAGTCACGCGTACACATAGGCCACACGTACGCGTCTGAGTGAAATTTGCCCATCTCGCGTATGCATTTCCTTGTCCGCATACACATCAATGCCAGACAGAAATGCCCATCCGCGTATGGAAGGGTTTGCATACGTGATGCGTGAGCTTCTTATCTATCTTTTTCTAGTGAATTTGCATATAATTTGTTGAGTTTAATTAAGAATTAATTATATTTTAGCCACTATGGATGCTATTTTGAGTTTTGTGTAATTTTATTTATTTTAGGTAGCATTCGGAGGGGTTTGATGAAGTTTCTGCAAAGAAAAAGAAGAAACCAAAGAAATGACCAGCGAAGACCGACGCAGACGCATAACTCACGCGACCGCGCGAAATGGAGAAATCACAATGACGCGATCACGTGCCTGACGCGAACGCGTGGACTGGAATCTGCACCAATGAGGCGAGCGCGTGGACGATGCGGACGTGTCATATGCGCGATCTGCAATAATACAGAAAACGCTGGTTACGAATTTTAGGCTGTTTTGATCCAGTTTCCAGCCCAGAAAACACAGATTAGAAGTTGCAGAATGGACAAAGCTAGTGGTCCCCACCCATCAGCTGAAGACTTGTTAATTAATTCGAATTTAAATTCAAATTTTATCTTTGAGAAAAAGATTATTATTTTTAGTTTTAGACAATTAGATTTTAAATTTATTTAAGATTAGTAATATAAAAGGTACTGGGTACATTTAGACGAGGACACAATTTTTTTACCTGAATCCTTATTTTCCTTCTCAATCATGAGCAACTAAACCTCCATTATTAAGGTTAGGATCTCTGTCTATTTGTATGGATTTATTCATTTGATCTTTCTAATTTAATCCATGTTTTGATTTATATTTCAATAAATTGTTTTCGCTCTTTATTTTATGAATATGGGTGGAACGGAAGTATGACCCATGTTCTAATTGAGTTCTTGTAAAACTTGGAAAAGCTCTTTACTTGAACAATAGCTTGAAAGCATATTATACTGAATTTTTAATTGTTTGTATTTAATGGGATACGTGACATATAATCCCTTTATTTGTGGATAATTAGGATTCTTTTGGCATATAAACTAGAAATTGATCATCACCCTCTAATTGGAATTAATTGACCAAGGAATTAGCAATTAATGAATTTTAGAGGAGACTAGGAAGGTCTAAGGAATTAGGGTCTAGTCACATATAGTTTGCCATGAAATCAAATCTTGCATGATTAAATTAATTAGTAATAAAAGTTAATTCGGAAAATAGATAACTCTGAAACCTTAACTGCTTTCTCAATACTTTATTCTCAACTTATTTATCTGCCTGTCTTTAATAGTCCAAATTTGCTGTTTAATGCTCTTTGAATATCTCAAAACCATTTTCTGCTTGCCTAACTAATCCTATCAAACACTATTGTTGCTTGATCCATTAATCCTCGTAGGATCGACCCTTACTCACGTAAGGTATTACTTGGTACGACCCGGTGCACTTGCCGGTTAGTAGTGTGGGTTGTGAAAATTCGCACCAGTACGCATGCATTGCAGATCAGTAAAAATGGTGAAGTCTGCAGAATTTCAGCTTTACATACCAAATTACCGACTCACATAACTTTCTCGTTTTAAAATATTTTTCATCCGTTCTTCAAACGGCATAAACTTCACGGACCTAATTTTCATATGAAACAAGTTTGACACAATTTAGAAGTCCAAAAGTTTAGTTATGACTTGCCGAAGTTCGGCGAAAAATCAATTTACACAAAAATGCTCTAACCTCTATTTTCATCAACTCATGATTCAAAACCAACTCTCTATGCTCATTAATCAACACCAAGACATACCATATCATGGCTCCAAAATCTATCACACCCTTACCTCAACCTTCTCAATCAAGTCAAACTTTCACATCCCAATCAACATACACTTAACTCATTATATATATATATATATATATATATATATATATATATATATATATATATATATATATATATATATATATATATATATATATATATATAAAAGATCACACTTCAACTTCAACAATCAACCTTCACAATTCAATTCACTTTCTTCTCTCAATAACTCAACATCAAACATTCAACAATACACATATTTATCCTCATATCATAACTAATCACTCAAATACCAATTTTTTCCTTCAAAGTAAAATAATTCATCATCATACATGAATTCTCAACTCATCAACATTCATATTCACAATTATCCATAATAAATCATCACAATTTATCAATTTTCATCAAGGCCACTATTATTAGCGAAAACATACATTCCACCCTATCCTATGGTTATCTAGCCTATGTTTTCACGAGACATTACATATTAAATACGGAAAACAAAAACCATATCTTGGCCGATTTCTCGTAAAACCCAGAACGTCACAATTTGTCACCGTTCCACGACATCCAAGTTCTCAAAGTCTTACCAAACGGGTCTTCGACTCCCCAGAGTTCAATACCAAGTCTCCAATACCACCAATTTGCTTCAAAAGTACACAATCCAAACTAATTTCACAAGATAACACTAAAATTACCATAGGGTTCAGTAATTAGATGACTTGAAAAGGATTAAATGTTCTTCACCTTACCAATGAAAACTAAGGATAAAACCCAGCAAATCTACAAAGCTAATTTGCTCCTAAACATCAAAATTCAACAAATTCTCAACACCTAATCCCAACAAATTTCGAAATTGAGATGAGAATATTTGGGTGAGAAAAATCAAGTTTCTTACAAGTAGTTGAGTGGATTTTACAGAGAATTTCGAGAAGAACACGTGGCCACTGACGGTTCATCAATCGGAGCTCCGGATCAAAAATTACGGAGATTGAAAATTGAAGTGAATTGTAACTTTTACTTCTCTTCTCCCCACCGTTTCCTCTCTCTCTCTCTCTCTCTCTCTCTCTCTCTCTCTCTCTCTCTCTCTCTCTCTCTCTCTCTCTACTTGCATCGTGTTTTCCTTTCTTTTGGGGAAGAAAGGCTGAGCCTTGGATTATATACTTGGGCCTTGGCCCGAATATGGGTTTGGTCTGACTGGTTTGGTACGTTCGGCCCAATCTTGGGCCAAATTCTTTAAAATTAGTGTCAAAATTTTTATTTTAATTTTCTCTACTCCATTAAACTATAAAATTTTATTTTTTAATTTCTTGATTAATAATTATTTTATTGGCTAATTATTTACTAATTTCACGGGTTTTACAATGTCTCCCATACAAATTGGAAAAAAAAGAAATAAGTAGATGACAACATGACCACAAACCATAAATATCATATGTAATATGATTTAAAATGGGAAACAACTCACCTGTTAAGGCTAAAATCTACCCAACAGTAGTCTCATCTAAATAACTATTGGCTCTTTCTTGTCTGAAATAAGCAGAGATCTCGCGCACTTACAATTTCGTTATTAGTTCCATAGTGACATATAGTTACAATGAGACATTTATATAGATATCATCAACGTAAAACAGCCAATCATACTTGGATGCCAATGAAAAAATAAATGTGTTGAAGCCATATGGCCTCAATAGGAGGAACCGCCAGAATATCAGTAACTGTACTATAGACCAAGTTAACCACAATTTTGTTGGCCACCTAACACATACATCTGTACAACCACAACAAAAATGACAACCGTTAAAGATGAACCTGATTCATATTCTTGTCACCAAATAGTTGAATGAATAGCAACATTATAATATAGACTAGATCGAGTGTATCTACAAATTGTGTCCTCACTTGCATCTGTTGGGAGCACTTTGAAAATGTCATGAAACTACGTGAAAGTCACTGTCATCTACTTGATACATCTCGATGATGAAAGCTTACTCAATAGCTCTTCGAACCATTCCCATATTGGCTTTCCATCCGAAGTGAACTGCGGAAAATATGCGAGGTATCCGCTGATCGCCTCACCATCAATAGCCCAAGCTAACTGGTAGGCTACATCCTGTAGCATGATGGTGCACTTTTCAAATAATATATGAAAGGTGTATGTTTCTAGATGCCACCTCTTAACAAATGTGCTGACGAAAGGCTTATCTAGCTTAAACCAATAGTTGTTTAGCCTAACGAGGAGGTATAAGCTGACGACCTCCAAATATGGAATGAATCAGCCGTGTAGAGGTATATTATGTTGCCTCCTAACGCTAATAATACGAATTGACTGTAATATAGAAGAAGAAATTGCTACTTTTAAAAATTATTTGGTAAACACATAATTAGAGTAATTAAAAATACAAACCGAAAAACATACTATAATGGTATAAAAAATAAAAAGTTAATGAAAATTCTAAGAATAATAATTAATAATAAATTTTGATTTTTATAAATTAAAATAAGTTAATGGCATTCCAATCTTATTCAAAGTATCCAAACACATGATAAAAAAAACTCACTAATTATCCTAAACTTTATTCACATATTCTTATTTAACTCTAATCACCCTTATTACTATCTACTGTCTACTTCAAATGTTATGAATCAATACTAATTAATAAATAATAATACTAGAGTTTTTAATCTACAATAACACAACCATCGACATTATCACTATTTTTTTAAATGGACTTCTATCAATAAATTAATAAAATCTAATAAAATTTGACGGTATAAACCTCGCCAGTAATAAGTTATTGTCGAAATTTTTTGTCCGATAGTAATTACCATTGAATTCTGCGACAAATTACCTGGCCAAAAAATCATTTGGTTACCAGAGATTTTTTTCGATAGTAGCATTGGCGCCACAATATCATGTTTTTTGCACTATTACTGTCGGATTATGTCCTCCATAAATCCGATGGTAATGTTATTTTTTTAAAAAAAATATATTGAGATGCAATTTTTTTTAATTTATTTCTTTTTAATTTTAATTTTTTATTTAAATTTATTTTCCACACAATTAGTGGTTAAATTATAAATAATAAAATCCAATTATATAATGTTAAACATCAAATGTTCAAATAAATTAAAAGTAAAATAAATCAAATACAATGAAACAGTAAAAAACAAAGCTCCAATCACTAAGGATCTCGGTAGTCATCGTGTCGTCATTCCCCTGGCCCTAATGAGATGACGAAAAAAGGCGGTGATGTCTGTGTCTCACTAGCAGCATAAATTAAAACTTCAGAAGAAAATAACCATAATATATAGTTATTTTTTTTAAATAATTTTGACAGTATTTTATCTATAATTGGAATGCACCACAAACTCTATCCATCAACAGTTAACTTAAACAGCACCAATTGTCAACTAAAACTAGAATCAATAATCAAGAACCACTAATCACGAATTATCAAACTCTTTTAGCATATAAAAGACTTAAAGTAGTACTTACGTTGTTTCACTATCAGGCCAAATCATCATCCATACAATTGGAGGTGGTGGAGGGGCATCAGCTTGCTGGCTTCCATGAGAGGATTCTAGCATAACGGTGCCTGTCGCTGGAGGTGGCGTTGCCGAGATAGTGGGCTACTAAGTGGATGGAGGCGTCGTCATTGCTATAGACGCAAGGACGTAGTTGGGGTTAGGGATCATAATGAATGGTTGTGCCGATGCACCCGCAACCTCAAACGTCACCGACATAGTCGGAGTAGAGGGAGAGGATCCAGAATTTCTAGGGGTATGATGGGAGAATTTATGTCGGTCTAGAATTACTCAATGAAAAGAATCTCTTCGTTGCAAGCATAGTCTAGACCAACAATGGATTCTCCATCAAAGTTTAGTTTTAGTTGTCACAAGTTCAACCCAATTCAAATTAAATTAACCGGGAGTAGAATCCCATGTCGTTCTCTTTAAGAATTACAATCAAACGCTCAATTATTGGTTATGAGATTAAGGGGGTTGATGATAAAAAGGCAAGAATTTAAATGACAAGAAAGTAAATCAAACAACTAAAGATAGCAAACACTAAAGAGGCAATTATGGCAGGGATTGAGAATCAAGGTCTTTATCCTAGTCATTAATTATAACACAATAATTACCAAGAGTTAATCCTATTACGTTATCCCCATATTGAGAGAAAGTCAAATAGGTCTAGTTATTCCTAATCCATAAGTAGTATCAATGGAAACAAGATTAACTAACAACTCTAGATAACCAACATAGGTTGGATATTAATGACTCAAGATTACCAAGCTTCTCTTTCCAAGCCAAGAATGCTAAAAATCTACTCTAAAACTAATTCAAGCATTTTATCAAACACCTAGAGTGCATAAACATAAAGTATCATAAATTTCAAGAATTAGTAAAATATATAATTACCAAATATAAGAAATTAATAACAACTCAATTAAGTATCAAGAAAATATAAAATATAAAATTATATTAAAGAAAATTGAAATTAACTAAAGGGTTCATAAACTAAAAATGGCAAAAATGAGAAATTAACAAAAGAAACTAAGAGAATTAAGGCAATAGAGCATGGAAATATAAATGATACTATACTAAAACAAGAATTAAAGAGTGAAATTAATGAGAAATTAAACTAACAACCCTAAATTCTAAACTACCTTAATTGCTCCCCCTTTATTCCTTCTTGAGTTTGACTTGAAATACTTCAAAAAAATGGGTTGGATTGGGCCCAAAATAATTCAGAAATCGCTAGTCACATGTTTCTTTAATGAACCACATTTTTGGTGTCTCGCATACGCAACTTTTGGACTGCGTACGCGAGTATGTGCACTCACGTCCATTATAGACAATTGCATATGATTTTGAAGCCTCGAATGTTAGCTTTCTAATTCCACTAGAACTGCCTTATTTGGATCTCTGTAGCTCAAGTTATGATCAATTTAGTATTAAGAGGTAAGGGTTAAGAGCTCCACACATCCTTCACTTCTTCATGAATTCTCCACTTTTGCTTGCTTTTTCTTCATCCTTCCAAGCCATCTTTGCCTTCTAAAACTTCAATCACTTAAACAAACACATCAAGGCATCGAATGGAATAAAGATGGATTAAACTTGACAATTTAAAGGCATAAAAAGCATGTTTTTCACAATCAAGCACAATTAGGAGAAATTCACAAAAGCGTGCCTTTTCATGAATAAGTGCGAGATAAGTTGATAAAATCCACTCATTTTAATACAAGATAAACCATAAAATTGTGGTTTATCAGGGTACCGGCAGAAACCCTCTCTCTACTACGACCACGACCATTAGGCTGATCCACAACACATCTACCTGTCGTCATGTCTGCAAGGAGCTTACCAATTAAAAATGTGCTAAACTCACAACATCATTCAAAATACTTAATCAAAATAAACTACGTTAAACTTAATTAAGAAAATATATTATCCGTTGAAATCAAATAAAACAAAAAAGGTAAGTGCACATTTTAACTTCACAAACATTTAGTAATATGCTTATTCAAATATAATAAGTTGAACTATGTGAAATATATGCATTCAAACTTGAGCATCACCAATTTACTAAATTCAATTACAATTCAAAACCAACAACACAACAACAATAATATCACATCATTACAGCATTAGAACTCACAAAATTCTAATAACCTAATCTAATCCCATCTTAACCACGTAAATTCACTAAACAGAAAAATTATTTCTAAATAAATCATAATACTAATTAACAACTAAAAACTAAATTAATCCTAAATTTAACAAAAATAAAACAACAATTTATTTACCGAAGAATGCAAATATAGAGGTGGATAGGAGAATGTTGGTTGGTCGACGCTGTTGGTGGCGGCTGGAAGAAGTGGTGGGCGGTGAGAGGGAGATGGGTTGCCAGAGAGGATACGGCGACAGGACTGACAGAGGACAGGAGGGAGAGGGTTAGAGAGAGAATGGAAGAAGAAAAGGGAGAGAGAGACGGATTGAGGAGGCGGCGACAGGGCTAACGGCGGGGCTGACAAAGCAGCGGGGAAGGGAAGGCTTACAGAGAGAGTGGGAGAAAGAAGAGTAGAGAAAGAGAGAGACATATTCGAAATGAAGGGGGAGAGAATTTGCGCTTCAAATTTCGGGTAAGATTATCATTGAATTTACCGTCAGATAAATCTGACGGTAATTCATTGTGGGTCATTAAAACGCAGCATTTCACTAAATGAGTTTACCGACATATTTTTTCGATAGCAAATCCGATCCTACATTTACGCGCCTATTTTTTGTTTTTCCTTCAATTATCATCGACGAAGTTACCGTCGGAAATGTAAATCCGACAATAATAATTTAACCTGACGAATTCAACGTCTTTACTTCCGGTAAATCTACCATTACTCTGTGACGCTAAATCCAACGGTAAATCCGACGATACTCAATGTTTTTCTTGTAGTGAAATCTAACAGAAAATTTTCTAAATCAAGTAAAAGTTTCTACACTAACCTCCTCATTGATGTTTCCAGTAACATAGACGATGCCTTCTAGTCGATAGAGATGATTTGCTTCGTGCATGACCCCACCTTTACGTGATACTTGCGTCGTTTTCTCTAGAAACTCTCTAGTAAGAATTTGGAAAAGGATGAAAACGAGTAATCCATGGTTAAGTCAAACAAATTTATATAGCTATTTCAACATAAACTGTGGCTGCCAGCAACAATTTCTCTTTTGCTAAATCTTCATAAATCGTTGGAGTGTTGAACGATTTAGATTTTATTTCTTTTGGCATAAAAACTATTTCAGGATTCCACGGTTTATATTTTTTTTCTCTTTGCATGAAAACTGCTTTATGGTCCTATGGTTGTGTATTATATTATAATTCGCTAGAATTTTGAACAAATTATATAGAAATAAATCAGAATCAAAATGTAATCTTTTATCAAAAGTTGTGAACAAGTAATTTATTTATTTATATTATCTGATACCATTTAATTTATTTATATATTTTGTCTTATTTTTATTTATGGTTGATTTTGTAACTTTGAGATCTTATGCTGTATTTAGCTATGAGAACAAAATAAGACAAGACACTAAAAATAAGATACAAAAGATAGAAACACAAAAATTAGTATTTTGTATTTTGTTTGTCGATAAACTAAATATAAAAAAAACAAATTATAAAAATTTATTTTATTTTTTTTCATGCAAAAAATTTATGAAGAAATATAAAAATAAAAAATATAATTATAAATAATAATAATAATAATAATAATAATAATAATAATAATAATAATAATAAAATAAAAAAAATAAATTATATCTCGTTAATATTTTTATATCTTTTAAAATAAATATAAAATATATTAATTTAATATCTCTAAATACAATATTTTTATTTATATCTTATTTTTTAAAGATAATTTTTTCTCGTACCGTAAATAAATACAATCTTATTTTACATGTTTTGGACACGATACTTGACTCAGAGAGAGGAGGGATGGGAGGGGAGGGGGAGACACTCATCTTGTCCTTGTAATAATGCTATATATAGTTCTTAACACAATACGAATAATGTTTCCTTGGAAAAACGAATTAAACAAATAAAGTATGGAGATTATTATTTTTGATCTGTGTCTGTGTTCCCATTTAATTTCCCCAATTGTTTTAGCTTCTTACAGTATGGTACGTTATATTATTATATGAATTCAGTATTTCATCTTCACGAGACAAATTATAGAAATGAGGAATGTTAAGGTCAGTAAATTTTGTGATTTGTAATCATTAATTAGTCATTATTAGTATTTTTAATAATGTGAAATTTTATCTGATAGTATGAGATTATTTACTTTTCTTTTGATGGTTAAGTGCTGACCAAATTTTAATAAAAGTACTGGTTCCTAAATTTTCTTTATAAGAATATTGCTGGTTTGTTAGAGTTTATAAGATTACACCAATTCTCAGTATAACATAATGCATTCATCATGGGGTACTTGAAACTTAAAAAGAACTAAAAAGGTACAGCCACAATTAATTTAAGGCGTGGCTTTTGCAAGTGGCTGGTGATGCATCATCATTTGTAGATACACGTACTAGAATATTATATATAGTACATGCTGATGTACATACATAAAGATGTAAAATATGATGACATGATGTTGGATCTGGTGACAACTACTACCATAGGAAATCGGTGAGTTGAGAAGTAGTTTCGGATGCTTGGAGGTCGTTGGAGGGAGAATGAACATGTCTTCCTTCATACGTTGTTATAACCATCCTTGGATCCTCTGCTAAGCGCTCCACTCGTTTCTTTACTCTACACTTTTCTTCTGTGCAATGGTAGTAGCTTCTATATATATTCATCAAGATGTAAAGAACACATTTAAATCACGAGGCCGGATAACAGATTTAATTATGGTAAGTGTACACAACAAATTAGTCACTAAATTAATTAATTATAAAAATATATATTAAAATAAAAAATATATATTAAAAATAAATTAAACAAACATATGTATTTATATATAAATATATAATAACTAAATTAATGATATATTGATTTTTAGTGTGTATATATGATTTTTGTATTTTATATTAGAAAAATAACATTTTTATATTTTTGTATACTTTTTATAGTAAAAAAGTAATTTTTATCTTTTTCATGACTTTTAATATAAAAAATTACAAAAGAAGTACATATATATGAGAAATATTATATGAACTATTTTAATTTCGTGGATACCTATCTTGTATATTTTTCATATTAAAAGTAAATGATAAAAAGTGAAAAAAAATATTTATATCATAAAAATTAAATTACAAAAATTGTTTCTCTATATAAATGTGATGAATATAACATATATACATCATGAATCACATACACGTGGTGAGTTAAACACACACATATGATGAACAGTAGCAAAAAGTATATCTCAATTCTCGACGAGCAAACTTTTGTGTTAATCGAGACTAAACTTTTCCTATTATGATTGGAGATTTCATCACCAAAGCATCGGCTTAAAGTATGAATTCTCTTCCGTATTGTTATCTAAAATTTAAAAGTGTGTGTATAGGAGTATACCAAGCACACTTTAATACGTAAATATTGTTTATTTTTTTTCCCCTATCTTGGTATTTCTCTGTAGAATTTAGTTAACCCTTGCTTCTCAGGTGGAAACTCAACTCAAGTGCAGTCGACTTCACCTGAAGTTGATAGTTGAGAACCATTAGATAAAAAATGAGTCAAATCAGTCAAATTATCTAACAGTTGTCAGTTATCAACTTCACGTGAAGTCGACTGCATCTGAGTTTTCACCTGCTTCTCAAGACAATTGAGAAATTTATAATTAGGTTACTTGAGTAACTAATCTTTTATTCTTAGATACAAATTAGAGTTAACCCTTGCTTCTCTCATACACCGCTAGTTTAGTAATGCATTCATGTTGTTATATTTTCTTAGCTGGATCGTTTGAAAACATTATTGTTAATTTAATTAGCTGTATGGAACTATAGTCTATACATAATTCAGCAGGAAATGATAACGTCGGTAGCTATTTTGATAAAAATTAAAGGACAGAAGAAAGGGGTTCCCTACATACTCATCGATCTGCACGAAATCCTAGGTTTGTAGATTTTGGGGGAAAAGTCTTAAGAAGAGGAGTGAAGATGCAAAGCTATCATCATCTCGTCGTTGAATCTAATAAAAGACTTTTAATAATTAAAATAAGTGTGGAAATTGGAAAGGGTGCGGTATACCTGGGGTGTTGTGTGTTCTTGACGACTTTCTGGCCGTACTTTCTCCATTTGTAACCGTCGTCGAGAACATCGACATCACTCATGGTCTTGAAGCAAAACCTAGGCTCCCTCACCTTCCTTCTCACTTTCGTCTTCTTCATTTTCATCTTCATCGCTGCAATCCCTAACCCTACATGGCTATGAACATCTCCTCCTCTTTTGTTACCCACCCTCATCATCATCACACAATCTTCTGCTGTTACCTGACCCCATGCCCTAACGAATTCAACTCTAATTAGATCTTACTACAAAATTGTGCATGCATGCAGGAGATTGGAGAGAGAGTATGAAATGTTTGAGAATTGTCATACCATGAATTATTTGCAGTGGATCTGTTGAGTGAAAGGAGTTGGTGTGCTGCTCCCAAACAAGAAGAAGTGACGAGATCTGGTGGTGGAGAAGCTATGGCACCCAGGAAAGCTTTATTATTGTTATTATTATTCAAAGATTCAAGGCATCCGAATTGGAGAGGAGGAGGGATCTCATCAATCATCACCTGCTCTTCAAACATGGCTACAGATGATGATCTTCTCACTACTCCTTACACCACCACACCTTCAATATGGAAAACTATTTCTCACTACTCCTTATAACCTTAGCTTCCTCAACCAACTTTCCCTTATCGTTTCTAGGACCTCTCTTTCTTACTTTCCACAACCATATCTTCCTTATTTCTCTCTTTCTTTAATTTACATTTTCCCTTGTCAAATAAACATCATGCCTGTAGCCAATTATTTGAGAGTTAGAATTTTACAACACAAGTACTTTCAAATTTTGCAACTTAACGTTACAAATATATATTTTTTCTTCTAACTCGCAAATAAATCCTTAAAAAAAAAAAAAGAAATTGTGAAGTACTAACACTTAGGAAATGTAAGCAAAATACATGAGCTTAATTTTAAAATATTGAAACAACAATACTATATAACAAACAAATATTTATCATTTTATTTCACTATTTAGTCAGTTACAATTTGTATCTATATTTATAGAAATTTATACACATAATATATAATTTATATCTATATTTATCAAAATTTATGTACATAAATCAATATAGTTTATATTTATATTTATCAAAATTTTTATATATATATAAATCAATAAATTATATTTGTTAACGATAATTTAATATTTATATTTGTTAATTACTAGCTAAAATTACTAAAGATTGTCCATTTCTAAGTTTTTTTTTTTATTGAAAAGCTAAAATATGTAACTTACTTAATAAATTTATTTATTTAAATGATCATTTAAGAAATAAATATAATATACACTTTTTTTACTATGATAAAAACATAGAAAAGGCAAAGACACATATATAAAAACATCCCTAGCAGTTTTATGCAAATACGTACTAACGGATACGATTTGTCCTAAATTCTATGTCCTATGTGGTTAGTGCGTGGAAATTTAAAATGTGGAATTATATTGTGGTATGCAAAGTCAACATACAACACAAATGACTAAATAAATATAGGGTGGATAATGGATTTAAATTACCTGTCTCGCTGATTATTTTCATTTACGTCTTATAGAAAATTAAATACTTGTTAAAACAAATTTATAAAATTAAAATTAATAATAAATAAAAATTTTAATAGATAAATATCTAATTTTAATTGGTGAAATATGAATGAAAATATATAGTAATAAAACACACAGTAGCTAGGTAATCTCTTAAAGTAAGGGTTGATACGTTGCCCTAAATTAATAGATGCATAAAATTAACTTCTTCCATGCATAGCAGCCCGGTGCACTGTAGATATCAATAATTATAATTTGGCAAAGAGAGGAAAAGCAAAACCTGTTGAGTGCACAATAATAGAATGAGACACATTATCAAACATAAGTGTTAAAATTATATCATTCGCCATTTCACCATAAAAGTCTCTCAAAAGAAAAGAAAAAAAAATAAAGTAAAAGAGAGCGGATGATCCATATATCTTTCACTTTTTATGGTTCCTTTTATGTGAAATTGATCACTTTTGGGGCACCATATATTTAAAATAAAATCCAAGACAATGATGGTGGATCTTGGGTGCATATCTATCATACCCTCTCTCACCGGCGGTGAAGTGAAGATATCATTATGATGGCCCAAAGGGGACCCTATTTGACTTTTTTTACAGAGAAAAAGCTTATTGCCTTTTATCATATACTTTGCTATTTTAAACTTTCTATAAACTTGAACTAACCCACATCCACCAACTTTTTTTTCTCAAATTCCTTGCAAACCAACCTTTGAATTGAAAATTTAGTTAACAAGAGATGTTAGAGTTATTAAATTAAAATAATATATGAAAATTTAAAATTTAAAATTTTAATATATTTATTAGTTAAATCTTTGAATTAATACTATACTCACATCTCTTTGAATTAATTTATTGTATGTAACAATCATGATGAACTTCATATTTTGTATGCCTAAAAAAATATGTGTGGACCAATGTGGCCATTGACAAAATGAAAGCATCTATAGTAGTTTCTTCCTACCCGTTTGAAAAATTTATCCATAATTCAATAATTATGCGTTCGCAGTACTTTGACTAGTTGCTTAATTAAGCTTTTTTAGTAATATTTAAACAATATAAAATTAAGACAACACTTATTTATATTTTGTAACACAGAAGTTTCAGTAAAGAAATACATAAACTTTAATTGACTAACACATAAATTTTTTGAATTGTATAGATTTGTTTAGTTGAATAAAATAAAAATACAAAAATTTTAATTGAATAACAAAAAAGTTTAATTTAAATGAATTTTTGTATTTATCGTTACAAAGTTTTAGCACTTATGGCAAATATTTTTGTACTTAGTTCCTATGTTTCTCTTAAAAAAAATAGTGTCTACCTTAGCTTAAAATAATTTTCCGTAGTTATCATTACAAAGATTTTTATGTTTGTTGTCAATTAATTTTTGCATTTGCTTTCTATCTTTCTCTTAAAAAAATGTGTTATCTTGAAAAAATGTAGTTGTTTATCTTTATAATTATTTTTTGTTTATCATTTAAAAAACTTATAGTTTTTGCTTTTTATATCTATTATATATTTTTAATTTTACAACCAAAACGTGCTACATGTCATTTTCTCATTGCAATTGAAATCAAATATTTTCCTTCAAAATTAAGGAATTCTCCTCTACTCTTTACTAATTTTACAACCAAAATATGCCACATGTCACTCCCTCGTTATAATTGAAACTAAATCTTTCTCTCCAAAATTAAGGAAAATTCTTTCCCCTCCATACTAATTTTACAACCAAAATGTGCCACATGTCACTCTCTCGTTACAATTGAAATAAAATCTTTCCCTCAGAAATTAAAGCGTTCTCCCCTTCTCTTCCTTCTTTCTTTCTCTATTTCTCTCGTTTCTTCAACCACTCTATCTATTTTATATATCATTATCAATGACTAATTACTAATTTGACAATCAAAAAATTAAAATTGAAATATATCTATATTATGTATCATATATTACTATCTAATTTAATAATCAAATGTGTCACATGACACTCTTTTATTAAAATTAAGAGAAAATATTTTTTTTTCAAAATTAATAAATTCCTTACATAAATTCTTTCATCTACATACCTCTTTCCATTTTTCTATTTCTCTCTACTATATATTTTCACTCTATATATAATTTATATTTTATATTAGTAATTTGACAAATAAAAATATATCATCCAATATTTTTTTATTACAATTAAAATAATTTTTTTTTAAAATTAACAAACTCTCACTATTACTCTCATTCTTCATCTTTATCTTTCTCTCTCTTTTTTTTATTCTCTATTTTTTCTATCTTTTTGTTCTACGGAAAATAAAATTAATAAAATAATATAATTCAAATAAAATATTAGACTTTTTCATATAAAAATAATAATTAAAAATTTTGTTATTTAATTTTTTATCTATAGAGTCCTCAGCTTTTGTAGCCAGAGACTTTTGTTAACCTACGACTTTTTTTTATAAAAGTAGTTTGATTTTATAAATCTTTTGTATCATATATAATTTATACTGTTAGAACAAAGTGGACCGTAATTTTAAAAAAATTATATTTTCGTAATTTTATTACAGGTAAAAATACTAGTTTTTCTTAAGAAATTTGTGCATTTACCTTAAATAAATTTTATGTTTATCATAACAAATTTTTTTTATTTTAATCCTAAAGCACTGTCTAAGTGTTTTTCTAAAAACTGTGTGTTTAACTTCGAAAAATTTATATTACGTGTTTATCATAATTTTCGTGTTTATCTGCAATGAATATTTGTGTTTGTTTCATATATTTCTCTTAAAAAATTTTGTATTTAGAGTAAAAGAATTTTCTATTTTTTATGCATTTTTTCTCTTCTTCTTTTTTATTTTTTTTCTTCTATATTTCTCATCTATATTCTTCTTTTTCTTCGTTGTAAACTTCTTAAAAATACACAAATAAACAAATAAAGAAAATATTAAAGGAAGAAGGAGAAATAGAAGATGCAAAAGAAAAAGGCAGAGAAGAAAAAAATGTAAAAGATGAGAAAACATATATAAAGGAAGCTAATTAAACTAAGAAAGGTGTTTGATATGGTGTTTAAAAATAGTGTTTAATGTGTTAAAAACCGTTAAAAATTAATATTTAATTTAAAAAATATAAAAATAAATAATTTTTAAATATTTAAAATTTACTATAAAAAATAAGTTAGGTAAAAGTTAGAAGAAGATTTATTAATTAGACTTGATTTTAAAAAATATTTAGTCACATTATTTCTTAAATAAAAAAAAAAAAGAGAAAAACTTCATTTCAGTTGAAGGATAAAATTAAAGTAACGTCTGATAAACTCTATTAAGGAAGCTAAACTTTATATTTTTTACTTTTGATGAAGATATATAGTGATATATATTATTTTTAATTATTTTTGTTTTCAATTATTCACATTTACAGGAGTGCAATTAAAATTGATGACATATGCTAGACTTTATATTGATTATATCATGCTAAAGACTCGTGAATTTATAACCCTATGACACTAGTTTATGTTAGAAAAAAGTTTATATTTAGTTGAATTTGTAAAACTTTAATTCTATTTTGTGGTAAAAATTCCAATTACATGTAAGAGATGTTTTAATTTTTTATATTATTATTATATAAATATTGACTTAGCTTGGAAATCATTTGATATATTAATTATTTAAAAAAATGTTGCAAAATAAATTTTCTTTTTTGTAAAAAAAAATAAATTTTTTTTTACAAAAATAAGTAATATTTTGTAATAAAATATTATGACGTGAAAGTTTAAATTGTTAACAAAAAGTTCTATATGTATAGTTCAAAACTCATTATCAATTTTGTAATAAATTTTAATTTTTATATTAAAAAATTTTATTACAAAATATTGCTTTGTTTTACAACAATTTTATTTTTGTTGTAAAATTTTTTTGTAACGAGATTTACCGTAATAATTTTGTAACAATTTTATTTTTGTTATAACATTATTTAGTCACGAAATAATTAACAATTATTGTAACAAATTTTTTTGATATAAATATCACTTTTTCTTGTAGCGTTAAAGTAGAACTCAATATGAAATATCAAAGGATTATCTCATCAATGAAGTCGTTTGATAATAATAATTCTTACCGTGGTATCTTACAGATAGGTTTAAATACTAAATATTAAATACTTTTTATTAATAATAAATATATATAATTGATGAATAATGAAATAAAGAGATTGTATGTGAAATAGGTTTTGCTGGCGTTAGTCATGCATCATATCTACACTATACACAACAAAACACAATTGGATTATTAAATTAATGGCATACAGATTTTAAATTACAATGCTTTATCTTTTTTGGGTGAAGCCCTAAGTAATGTGGAGAAAGGACACACGCAGTGGCAAACATGCATCATTTCCTTTTGCCATTGTTTCTAGTAGGTGCCTATCATGCCATTCGAACTGCCAACTACACTATTCTCCCTTTCTTTCAAAAAAGATAAAAGGGGTTGAAAGCGTATGCAGATTGTACATATATGAATGTTGAGAAAGATAAAGAATTGCAAGGAATTGACAATGATTACCCCTTAGTATGTGTTAATGTGTATGTGTCCGTGGGTTTGCACTTCTTGTCTCTACTATCTAGTCCCTTTCAATCTTCTCTCTCTTTCTCTTTCTCTCTCTCACATACACAAACAAGGCTTTTGCCACCATAGCTGTTGTGACAAGACCCTGCTCCATCTCCACTTATTATTTAAACATACCATAATGCGCAGCTGTTTAAGTTATATGCTTTTTAATATACTGGATTCGGGTTCAAACTTTGGTGAATGCACTAAATATTGAATATGAAACCATAATACTAAAAAGATAAAAAATAATTAAAATTTGTCTTATTAATTATTAAATAAAGTAAATTCTGATATTTTTTAATTCATTTTTTTTGGTTGTCAACTTTTTTTTAAGAAATAATTAAAATTTGTCTTATTAATTATTAAATAAAGTAAATTCAGATATTTTTTAATTCATTTCTTTTGGTTATCAACTTTTTTTTTAAGCATAATACTTTTTTTCTCTCTCTTTATATTGGTTTCCAACGACGAAATGAGCATTTGATGAACAAATCTCGTCGTTTTGTAACTAAGTCCATAATTAATGAGTGGCTACTCCCTTTCTAAAATTAAATAATGTATCCGTTACTTGTTTTTTACAGAATAATTAAACTCTTGAAATAGCTTAGCTAGCCAAGATTGCTGGTAAGTGATGAATAGATGAAGTTGGTGAGAATAATACATTATTATATTCAAACAACCAATGATGAAGGAGTTATATAAATACTGCCATACTGGTGTATGTAAACTTTGATTTGATATATATTGATTTTCAGAGATTTGTATACTAGATTATAGGGGAACACATTTATTGATAATAAATACAAAAATTTTGTAATAATAAATACACATTTTTTTAAGATAAGCACATTAAAAAAACATAGAAAGAAAATACATAAATTTATTGATAACAAAGACATAGATTTTGTGATGATAAATATTTTTTAAAAAATAAACACAATTTTTTAAAAAGACGTATAGAAAGAAAATCCAGAAATTTATTAAAATAAAAATAAAAGTTTTAAAATGATAAATATAAAAATATTTTAAAGATAAATACATCTTTTTAAGATAAAAATAAGAAGAAATTATAGAAATTTATTGACAAAAAAAAATATATATATGTGATGATAATAAACACAACAAATATGTAAATATAGTTTTCTAAGAGAAAAATAAGAAAAAAGAGATATAAATTTATTGATATAATAAACACATAAATTTTGTGATGACAAACACAATAAATTTTTTTAAGACAAACACAAAATCTGAAGAGAAACATAAGAAAAAATACATAATCTTTTTAACGATAAATGGTTAAATACATAAATTTTTTAAGGTAGCTAGACACAACTTTTTAAAAAGAAATAAAGTATGAAAACACATAAAATTATTGATGATAAACACATAAATTTTTTGAAGATAAACATACAACTTCTTGAAACATAAAAAAAAAATACAAAATTTTATTGATGATAACTACATAAATTTTGTGACGATAAACACATAAATGTTTTACAATATAAAGATACAACTTCTAGAAGAAAAATCTAGAAAGAAATACGTTGCTTTTAACGATATATAAATTTTGTAACTAAAGACGAAAATTCAAAACAGTTTATCTATTATTCAAGTTATATTTTTATGTAATTCAACTAAAATGTATGTATTTTTCAACTAAAAGTTATATTTTCTTTTTCTTCTATTGGAATGGGTCTCACATATGTGACTAATATCATGGACTCCTATGAATTGAAAACCATTGAATCATGATTGGGAATAATGTTGGAAAACTAGGTCATTTTTTGTTTCTTGTCTATAAAAAGTAATACCAACATGTCTTTGGTATTCTATCATGAAAAAAAAAATTGAAAGTTGTTAGGGTGTATTTAATAAAGAGTTTAATTTTAATGTAATGATAATATAAAATATTTTATTTAATTGTATAATTATATTTATTTTTTATGGTCATTCACATGATTAATAAAAAAATTAGTTATTTTTGTTAATATATCGATACGTAATTAAATATATGTGTAAAACTACTTTACACTAACAGTGTATTAAAATTAAATTATTTAACAAAATACAAGTTTAACTACTATGCGAAAAAGAATTGAATCAATAACTTTAAATTTGTTAAATTAAGATTAAAGTGTTATCATTAAATTATAACTTCTTAATTAAAAAAAGATAAAGTATATTTTTTGTTCTTAATGTTTGTTAGAAGTTTCAAAAATATCTCTAAGTTTTGATTTGTTTCAATTTTGTCCATCAAATTTTTGATTTACATCAATTTTATCTTTATTGTTAATTTTTTGATATTTAATATTTTTCTTTTCAATTATACCCCTCATATGCCCATCATCATCATCTCTCTTTCACTCTCTCTCTCTCTCTCCATCGTCACCATCATCTCCACTAGCATCATCATCAAGCAACCACTATCAACTTCCTTCTTTATCATCGCTGGCCATACCTTCTTTTTCTCCTTTTTTTTCTTTCTCCTCCGACTCTCCATCACCACCATCTCCATCGAGCTCCATTCTCGACGATGACCAACCTTTTTCTTCTTCTTTGCATAATCCCAACACCACCAAAGTCATCTCTCTCCTCCTTTGAAGCACTACCAAATATTTGTATCCAAGAACAAGATTTATATCACAACTAATGATAAACCACTACTTTTTGGTTTATCTTATGTTTAGTTGAGTGGTTTCATCAAGTCTTTATCCACTTATTCATATGTTTTGCATGACTTTACAATCCCTTCCTAGTTTCGTTTTATGGTTGGAAACTTGCTTCCTAAAGATCTTTAATTTGTGTATTTTAATTCTCCCTTATACCATTCAATGCCGTGATTCATGTGTTAAGTGTTTCAGGCTTTATAGGGTAGGAATGGCTTAGAGAATGGAGAGGAAGCTTGCAAAAATGAAAAGAACACAAGAAACAAGGAGATAACCAGCGAGCACCGATTCGAACGTGTGGAGCACGCGTAGGCGCGATATGAAGAAATTTGTAGTGACGTGTGCGCGTGCCTGACGCGTACGCGTGATACGCCAAGACGACCAGTGACGCGCACGCATGACTGACGCGTACGCGGGACATGCACGATCTGCAGAAATAACAGAAAATGTTGGGGGCGATTTCAGGCCGAGTTTTGACCCAGTTTTTGGCCCAAAAACCCAAAATAGAGCCAGAGAACATGCAGAGACTCAAGACACATTCTTGTTAGCATGGTTTTAGGATTTTAGATCTGAATCTGGAGAGAATCACTCTTTCTCTAGGTTTTCTTTACATTCATAGTTTATTAGTTTTATGCTTTTGCTTTGGATTTTAGATATTGAAGAGTCATTACCTCCGTTGAAGTTACTATTCTTGTTTGTTTCCTTATTCCCTTACTCCTTTAGTTGTTTATTAATCCTCTTCAGATAATTATGTTGCATTTTGGATTTATTAATACAGTTTATTTCTTTTCCCTTTAATCAATTTTCAATCCTTATTCTATTTAATTTATCATGTCTTCTTCTATTATTTCTGTGAGCGTTTTATTCATGTCAATGGAGTAAATCCCTAACTTGACATGGGGGTTGATTAAAAGGAGTCACTTGAGTTGGAAGGCTTAAGTGATGGTCAAACTGGAAGTTGTTGGCTAGTTCTGTATTTACTAACGCTAGACCTTCCCAATGAAGAGGACTAGGATTTGCGAATAAGAGTTAGCTCAATCACTTGACTTTCCTTTATTTAGTAAGGGTTAACTAAGTGAAAACAACAACCTTTTTGATACTATACTTAAGAGATCCCAACAAGGATAGAACTTCCAATTAATCATTCCCCCAGTCAAGGCTTTTTATTTTGAATAATATAAATTCCTTTTTATTTCCTTTACACTAATTTACAATTATTTATTTTCTGCCATTCAACTTTCAAAATCTCTCGGAAAACTTCTGATCAATAAATAGCATTCTCTCTGCAAATCGTTGGGAGACGACCTGGGATTCATACTCCCAGTATTTTATTTCTAAATTTTGTGACAACTCTTTTAAATTGACACGCGGAATCCTCATTGGTTAAGAGCTATACTTGCAATGATGTTTTCTCTATAAACTCTTAATCGGTGAATTTTCGCTACGTCAATTTTTGGTGCCGTTGCCGGGGAGTTGCAACAATGTGCTAATTATTGGTTGGATTTTTTGTTTTATTTGCATTTTATTTTATTTTGTTCTATTACCATGAGCTGCATGTTTCTTTCATTGAATGATGCGTTCACTACCTGATCCGAGCTTACCCGCATTTGATCCTGAAATTAAAAGAACTATCTCATGTATAAGGCGGGCTCGGCATTGGTTAGTCCTTTCTGAGGACGAATTTGAAACATCATTTAAGGAAGAAACATGCTCTCTTTCTACTAATTTGGTTGATTTGAGCGCAGAGGACATGGTAGCTCCCAGGAGGATTACTCTTCAGGAGGCAGGAGCTCTGGACTTTACACTACCACCTTTCCAAGCGCATCATCCAAATCTGGGTGCAGATATTAAACTGAAGACTGCACTAATTAATCTACCGCCTAAGTTTCATGGCTTACCTGCTCAAGAGCCTCTCAAGCACCTTAGAGATTTTCAGACAGCCTGTTCTACTGTTAGGCGTAATGGTGCGACTGAGACTTCTATTCTGCTAGCCGCTTTTCCATTTTCTCTTGAGGGAAAGGCGAGAGAGTGGTTCTACACTCAACCTGAAGCACTTGTTACTAATTGGGACACCCTTAGGAGAGAATTCTTGGAAAAATACTTTCCAGCTGAAGTTACTAATAGACTGAGGAAAGAAATTTCAATGATTATTCAAGGCGAATCTGAGACTCTTTATGAATATTGGGAGCGCTTCAATAATCTCCTAGACGAATGCCCCCACCACATGATTGACAAGTTGGTATTGATAAGCTATTTCACACAAGGCACGAAGCCTCAGGATAAGACCACATTGGATGGTGCAAGTAATGGGTCCTTGAAAAAGTACAAGACTATAGATGAAGCATGGCAACCGATCGCCGACTTGGCTGAGTCTGCTCGAAACCACAAGCATAGGAACAACCATCCTAAAGCTGTTGCAGAGGTTTCCTCTAGCAGTGAGACTACTGCTGTCACACAAGCTATATGTGAAATGACCAACCTACTGAAGCAGATGCAGTTGAATCAGAAACAGTCTCAACCCTCTCTCCCACAACAGAGCCATCAACTAGTTCCTCAGAGAGTATGCAAAATATATGCTGATTACAGTCATTACACTGATGAATGTCCACAGCTCCAACATGAGAACAACACCTTGGCAGATACTCACAATTTCTATGACCGCTCGAATCAAGGATACTATCAACAAGGTGGCAACTACAACCAAGGTGGGAACCATAACCAAGGGTGGCAGGACAACTCCAACCAGGGTTGGAGAGATAATTCTAACCATGGTTGGAGGGACAACTATAACAGAGGAGGTAGAGATTACAATGGAAATCAGAGGTGGAATAACAACAACAGACAGCAGAATCAGAACCAGCCTTACAAAGCCCCCTACCTAAGGCAATCACAAGGAACCCAGCACAACCAACAACAGGTCCCTTAGATCACTTATCCTCCGACCTCATCAAATGACGAGATGCTTCGTTCTCTTGCACAAGGACAACAAGACATGCAGACGACACTGAACTCTACTCTAAATGGTCTAAATGCCACTTTACAAGCTCTCGTCTGCCGGATAGATTCATTACTTGCTTCTACCAACCAGCCTTCAAGCTCCAGTGGAATTCCTTCTCAACCCTTACCTAATCCCAAAGGTGGCATCAATGCCATCACTTTGAGGTCCGGAACCACACTTTAAGAGAGGAACCAAAAGGAGCCAAACCCACAAGAACACACCCCAGTTAAGGATATGGTAGAAGTGGAAGATGCTGAAGAGGAAGAGGAAGTACAAGACAAGGTTGAAGAAGAAGCAGCTCAGCCAAGGAATGGAGCACCAAAGGAAGCAGAAGTTACAAATGGTGCCATTCCTATCCCATTTCCACACCTTGCACGGAAGTCCAGAAAGCAGATGGAACTTGATCCCAAAATGGTAGAAATTTTCAAAAAGGTTGAGGTAACTGTTCCCCTTTTTGATGTTATTTAACAAGTACCTACATATGCAAAGTTTCTGAAAGATTTATGCATACACAAAGATAGATTAATGAATTAGAAACTATTCAACAAGTCCATGCATGGTTAACTGTACCATTGGAGGTGTAATATTTTCTGACTGCATGTGTGATTTAGGAGCATGTGTTAGTATAATGCCATTGTCTATATATATGATGCTTTGAGGCTCCCTCCCTTAAAAAGGTTGGCAGCTCATTTTATGTTAGTAGATAAAAGCATTATTATAGTAGTTGGAATTACTGAAGATGTATTAGTGAGCATTAAGGTGCTCACATTCTCAGGAACTTACTCCTTTGAGATAGATGGCAGAGCAATGAGTTTCAGTTTGAATGAAGCTATCAAGCACCCTCCGAAAGATCATTCTCTTCCAGTGCGACATCATTAATGAAACTGTTGCTAAAGTTCACCAAGAAGAAGTAGAAGATAAGCGCTTGGAGCAAGGTCCAAGTGTGGGGACACCCTCTGAACATAATGAGGACACTTTGCCATTATCAATAACCCCTGATGATCCAGAGCTTAGCCATGAGCAGAGATCGGAATTGAAGCCCCTTCCTCCACACCTCAAGTATGCTTACCTTGAGGATAATCAGAAGTTCCCAGTTATCATTGCAAGATAACTCACTTCCCAATAGGAGGAGCAGCTGCTCAGTGTGCTGAGACAACACAAGAAAGCAATTGGGTGGAGCTTGGCGGATATAGTGGGCATCAACCCTCAAGTTTGTGAGCACAAAATATTCTTAGAAGAGGGATCAAAGCCTGTCCGTCAACCCCAAAAAAGATTGAATCCCACCATCTTAGAAATTGTCAAGAAAGAAGTGACCAGGCTACTTGAAGCGGATATTATTTACCCTATCTCAGATAGTGAATGGGTCAGTCCAGTACAAGTGGTGCCCAAGAAGTCTGGAGTCACAACAGTAAAGAATGAGCCTGGAGAGCTCCTAACAACTAAAGTGCAGAATTCATAGAGAGTTTGTATTGATTACAGGCGTCTCAACCATGATACTCGCAAGGACCACTATCCCTTGCCATTTATTGATCAGATGCTTGATCGCCTATCAGGTCAATCACACTATTGCTTTTTAGATGGTTATACCGGCTACTTTCAAATTCATATAGCTCCTGAAGATCAGGAAAAGACTACTTTTACATGTCCCTTTGGAACATATGCGTATAAGAGGATGCCTTTTGGCTTATGTAATGCACCGGCTACTTTCTAAATATGCATGATGAGTATCTTTTAAGATCTTATTGAGAACTGTATGGAAGTATTCATGGATGATTTTAGCGTATATGGTGATTCCTTTAACCTTTGCTTGGATAGTTTGGCTAGAGTACTAGACAGGTGTGTTAGTTCAAACCTCGTATTGAATTTTGAAAAATGTCACTTTATGGTAAAACAAGGGATTGTTCTAGGACATGTTGTGTCTGATACTGGTATTTTTGTAGATCCAGCAAAGGTAGATGTGATTTATAGTTTACCTTACCCCTCCTCCGTGAGGGAAGTCCGTTTGTTCCTTGGCCATGCAGGTTTCTACAGGAGATTCATTAAGGACTTTAGTAAGGTAGCATTACCTTTATCCAAACTATTGCAAAAAGATATCGAGTTTGGGTTTAGTGAGGATTGCATGCAAGCATTTGATAAGCTGAAGATTGCCCTGACTCAAGCTCCAATTGTGAGAGGACCAAACTGGAGCCAGTATTTTGAGATTATGTGTGATGCCTCCAACCATGCAGTAGGATCGGTGCTGGCTCAGCGCGAAGGTAATGATCCTTTCGTAATAGCTTATGCATCTAAGACCTTAGATGCTGCTCAGTCTAATTACACTACTACTGAAAAGGAGCTTCTTGCTATTGTTTTTGCTCTAGATAAATTCCGAGCCTAGTTACTTGGTACTAAGGTAGTAGTGTACTTGGACCATGCAGCTCTAAAATACTTATTAGCTAAAAACGAGTCAAAAGCAAGGTTGATATGTTGGATACTATTGCTGCAAGAATTTGACTTAGAAATTAAGGATAGGAGTAGTAACCAGAATTTAGTGGCAGACCACTTGAGTCACCTTGAGCACATTAAGGATGACTCCACTCCTATCAATAATGCTTTTCCATTTGATAGCTTGCATGCAGTATCTAAAGTAGCTCCTTGGTATGCACCTGTAGCTAATTATCTAGTTAGCCATACTTTCCCTCCCAATTTTACTAAGCATCAAAGAGACAAGCTGAAAAGCGAGTCCAAATATTATATATGGGATGATCCATATTTATAGAGGTGTGGTGCTGACCAGGTAATTAGAAGGTGTGTACCCCAATTAGAATTCCAGTCCATTTTAGAGGCTTGCCACTCTTCTGAGAGTGGAGGACATTTTGGCCCTCAAAGAACAGCTAGAAAAGTTTTAGATTGTGGACTCTGGTGGCCTACTCTTCTTAGAGATGATGCTATCTTCTGTAAATCTTGTTCCCCATGCCAAAGGTTTGGTAATATATCCAAGAGGGATGAGATGCCTCAACAGAGTATGCTTTTTTTGTGAAATTTTTGATGTTTGGGGCATTGACTTCATGGGTCCATTTCCAAACTCTAGTGGTTACCTTTATATACTGTTAGTTGTAGATTATGTCTCTAAATGGGTGGAAGCAATTCCTACCTATACTGATGATGCTAACACTGTTGTTTCCTTTGTTAGAAACCATACTATCTGTCGCTTTGGATTACCACGAGCAATTGTGAGCAATCAAGGCACTCACTTTTGTAATAGGAGACTAACAGGATTACTAAAGAAGCACGGGATTGTTCACAAAGTAGCAACAGCTTATCATCCTCAGACCAATGGATAAGCAGAAGTGTCTAACAGAGAGATTAAACGCATTCTGGAGAAGATAGTAAAGCCTCATAGGAAGGACTGGAATGCCAAGTTACAAGATGCACTCTGGGCATATCGAACAGCGTACAAGACACCCATTGGGATGAGCCCCTTCTGCTTAGTATATGGAAAGGCTTGTCACCTTCCAGTAGAAGTGGAACACAAGGCCTTCTGGGCTGTAAAGGAATGCAACAAGAATTTTGAGGAAGCTGGTGCCGAAAGGAAGCTGCAACTAGCAGAATTAGAGAACCTTCGCCTAGAAGCATATGACAACTCCAGGCAATACAAGGAAAAGATGAAGGCTGTCCATGACAAGCACATAAAAAGGAGAGAATTCAGACAATGGGAGTTAGTTCTTCTTTATAACTCCAGACTAAGGCTTATGCCAGGCAAACTAAGATCAAGATGGGAAGGTCCCTACAGAGTAGAAAAGGCAGAGCCATACAGAGTTTTTCACCTGCATCATCCTTCTAGCTCCAAATTCATTAAGGTCAATGGACATCGCCTAAAGTTTTATCATGGTGAGAAGATGAAGGATCACAAAGAGCTAGAGGTCTTCCTCCTAGAAGACCCACCAACAGAAGCAGAATGAGCCTAAAGACCGTCCAACTTAAGGACGTAAAAGCAAAGTCCTAGGTGGAGACAACCCACCATGGTATGATCGTTCCGTTTCAGTCTTAGTTTAATTTTTTGTTTTCTACTTTATTTTTCTTAATGACTCTTCTTATAATCTCTGCACATACTTTACATATGTGCTTTCGAAACAAAGAAGAAAAGAAGTAGAGAGTTACGTGGGAGCTTGGCTGGAGGCGTGCCGTAAGCACAAACATGCCCACACAAACGCGTCCCTGACGCGTCTGCGTCGCTTGCAAATTCAGCCTTCCATGCGTGCGCGTCACCCTACAAACTCGACGTAAATAGGTGTATGACAGAGAGTTATGATGTAGTGGGGCTGGCATTGTGCTGGAAGTACAAACCCCGTCACGCGTACGCGTCACCCACGTGTACGCGTAATTTTTCAACATAAGGCCATTCATGCGTGCGCGTCCTCACGCGCACACGTCACCCTAAATTTTGGCAATGTGCGTATGAAACCGAGAGTTGTGCGTGCGTGAGGCTGCTTTCGCGCCAATAGCACAATTCAGGTCATGCATGTGCGTCACCCACGTGTACGCGTCACTTGAAAATATCACAACCCACGCGAACGCGTGCTCCACACGTCCACGTCGCCTGCACTGCATAGTTTATCCAGATCAAACACCAGAATTCCTATCTTTTCTTCCCTAATCCTAATTCTTTCTTATCCCTCCTTACTTCTTTCTTCCCCCTTCTTTCTTCTTTATTCCCTCTTACTTTTTACTTTCTCCCTCCTTTTTCACATTCATCATCAAGGTTCTTTTCTTTTCTTATTCCCTTTTTACTTTTCCATTATTATTTTTTTATTTATGTTCTCTTCTCCTTTTTTTCTTTTTACTTTCATTATCTATGTTTTCTTTTTCTTTCTTTTTTCTTTTGATTGATGTTAGAAATTTAATTGGGTGATTGTTTTCTTTTATATTTTGCTTGTGAGTGTATGGAGGAATTGCTTGACAATTAATATTACTTCTTAAAAGGGTTGCTTGCATGTTTGATAAACCATTATTTTATGATTTATATTGTGTTTAATTGAGTGGTTTTATCAAGTCTTTACCCACTTATTCATATGATTAGCATGTATTTACAATTCCTTCCCAAAATTATTCCATGGTTGAAAACCTGCTTCTTAAAGATCTTTTTATTGTGTATTTTAATTCTTCTTTATACAATTCGATGCCGTGATCCGTGTGTTAAGTGTTTCAGGCTTTATAGGGCAGGAATGGCTTAGAGAATAGAGAGGAAGCTTGCAAAAAGGGAAGGAGCACAAGAAATAAAGGAGACAACCAGCAAATAGCAACGCGCATGCATGGCTGATGCGTGCGCGTGATTTGGACAAAATCACAGCGACTCGTATGCATCGTTTGACGATTTTCCTCTCCACGCGTGCGCGTCAGGAACGCACTCGTGTCGTTTGTGCGAACTCTAATCCACGCGTACGCGTCAAACACGCATACACGTCGCTGTGATTTTGTCCAAATCGCGCGCACGTGTCAGCCATGCGTCGCTGTTCGCTGGTTGTCTCCTTTATTTCTTGTGCTCCTTCCCTTTTTGCAAGCTTCCTCTCCATTCTCTAAGCCATTCCCGCCATATGAAGCCTGAAACACTTAACACACAGATCATGGCATCAAATGGTATAAAGGAGAATTAAAATACACAATAAAAAGATCTCTAGGAAGCAGGTTTTCAACCATGGAACAATTTTGGAAAGGGATTGTAAATACATGCTAATCATATGAATAAGTGGGTAAAGACTTGATAAAACCACTCAATTAAACATAATATAAATCATAAATAATGGTTTATCAACCTCCCCACACTTAAACATTAGCATGTCCTCATGCTTAGCTTAAGGAGATAAAATAAATGAGTAGTGAAAAGCAAGACTCATGAAATGCAACCTATCTATGTGAATGCAACTACATGCAAAATGTTTCTATCTACTTGGTTAAAAGTAAACAAATCCTTCAAGAACAAATATGAACTGGATTTGACTAATTCAAATCACATAATAAAGTACAAATAACTTGCAAGAAGAAAATAGCTCATGAAAGCAGGGAACAAGGAATTGAGCATCGAACCCTCACTGGAAGTGTATACACTCTAATCGCTCAGGTGTTTGAGGTTCGATTCTCTCAATTCTATACTAATCTTTCTTTCTAAGGCTTGCTCTTCTTCTACCAATCAAAAAAAGTTTAATGCACAAATACACATATCAAGAGGTCTTTCAAGGGTTGTAATGGGGTTAGGATCAAGGTAGGAATGTATTTGGTCAAGTGGACTAAAATCTGAATCCTTAATTAACTTAAACTTTTCCTACCTAACTTAAGACAATCCATGTAATCACAATACAAAATCTAACTACCCATTTACTATGTTTTCCACATATTCATGCATCCTGATTCGAGTATAGTACATATGCATTGCTTTCACCATTTACTTTGGGGCATTTTGTCCCCTTTTTATTGTTTGCTATTTTTCTTTTCTTTTTCTCTTATATATATATTTTTTCTTTTTCTCTTTTTTTTCTTGTTTTTTTTCTTTTGTTTTTCTCAATGCATATGATTAAATTATTGAATGCATGAACATGTCCTAAAAATTTCTTTCACATTTTCAGAAAATTCTAACATACTCAATTCTCAAACCAAATGTTTCCAAACCCACTTTTCCCACACTTAATTCATGAGCACTTTCACTAGTCTAAGCTAATCAAGGATTCAAATTACGGACATTATTGTTTTTCACTTAGAGTTAGTGATGAGCTAAAGTAAAGAAGAAAGGGGGTAAAATAGGCTCAACTTTGGTTTGCAAAGGATAATGAAAGGTAAGGCCATATGGGTATGTAAGCTCAGTGAAACAAGGCCTCAATCATGTAAGTGTATGCATACATCAAATAATGGACATAGAGAATTAAGCAAGACAAAGATCACAATTTTTGAGAGAAAAATACACACAAAAAATAAAATATTGGTTGATAAAATGCAACCAATCAAATAGGCTCAAAGATCTCACTGGTTTTGTGTGTTCGAGATCTAAACCATGTTCCAAAATAATATTTCTTCAAACAAGTTTTTCAATAAGTTTAATTCAAATTAGTGAAATGCTATAAAAAAAATTTTTGAAAAAGAAAATATTACTTCAACCAAGTAGTTGGTAAAATATGCATACAATGTAACAAACATGCAATCAAAGATGCAAATGTAACAAATAACTAGGAAAATAAAGTATTGGTGTTGAGAAGGAAATAACTAACCCACGGAAGTCGGTATCGACCTCTCCACACTTAAAGATTGCACTGTCCTCGGTGCATGCTAAGATGTGCAAGTGAACGGGTTTCTCTAACTGATGCTTGTAGGTGGAGGTGCCTTAGCTGGAGGTCTCTTGGTTCCTTTCCGTGCCAGTGTCTTGTCAGTGGCCTTCTCTTTTCCTTTCTGGGTACCCATGTCTAAAGAAGAAAGAAAAGGAAGAATATTAAATATAAAGAACGAAAGAACTAGGAGGAAGAGATTCCAAGTGATAATGAATGCCAAAGAGAGGATAATAGCTTTAAATACATGGTAGTTACAATATGTAAGTAAGATAACAATTAGGATCAAAAAGGCAATTCATAATAATGAGATGCAGGAGTGTTTATCACATGCAGAAATAGGCATGAGAAGCATAGCTCAAGCATCAAGTATTAAATATGCCAATTGAAAGAGCATGTGTAATGATGACAATTGTGAATGATAATCCCAAATACAGATGGTTTGCAACTGTTGTGAAAAAGGGTATTCAGGTAAAGGAGTAGAAGAAAATAGAATTCAGAATACCATAAGAGCTTTTTTTTTCACAAACGCTTGGTGTGCAAGTTAAAATAGGAATAAAAATAATATAATCCAAATGTATGGGAGAGCCAAATTAATATGTCAATTGTCAAATCATTCCACAAAAGATCCGTAAGGTCAAATTAATAAAATAACATCCAAATGAAACTCCAACACCAATATAAAAATGCATGAAAAGGAAAGAAAAAGAAAAAAAAAAGAAACAATAAATAATTAAGCTAAAAGAAAATTTAGAAGAAAGAAAAAATAATTAAATACAGTAATTAAAAGATGAATAAAAGAAAGAATAGAGGGGAGGAAGAAGAGAAGAAGAAAAGAAAGAGAAAGAATGGAAAATGACGAGAGAATAAAGAAGAAAGAAAAGAAAGAAGAAAGAAGAAGAAAGAAATTAGGATTTAGAAAGATAAGATATGAAAAATAGGGTTGCGCAGGTGGTGGACGAAATTGTGATTCCTTTGTTATTGTATTTTATAAAATTCATTGCTTTTTCAACTATGTGTGGACACAACTCCGTTCAACTTAACCAGCAAGTGTACTGGGTCATCCAAGTAATACCTTACGTGAGTAAGGGTCGATCCCACAGAGATTGTTGGTATGAAGCAAGCTATGGTCACCTTGTAAATCTCAGTTAAGTGGATTCATAGGGTCAAATGTAATTGGATTAGATAATTAAAAGATAAATAAAATAAAAAGGATAGAAATACTTATGTAGATCAATAGTGGGAATTTCATATAGGCGTGTGGAGATGCTAAAATCCTCTCGAATCTCTACTTTCCTATTGCTTTCATCCAATCTTTCTTACTCCTTTCCATGGCAAGTTGTATGTAGGGCATCACCATCATCAATGGCTACTTTTAATCCTCTCGGGAAAATGGTCCCATGCGCTGTCACTGCACGGCTAATCGTCTGGAGGCATCACCCTTGACAATGGCTACATCCCATCCTCTCAGTGAAAATGGTCCAAATGCTCTGTCACAGCACGGCTAATCAGCTGTTGGTTCTCGATCATGTTGGAATAGGATCCATTGATCCTTTTGTGTTTGTCATCACGCCCAGCAATCGCGAGTTTGAAGCCCGTCACAGTCATTCAATACCGGAATCCTACTCGGAATACCACGGACAAGGTTAGACTTTCCGGATTCCCAGGATCCTACTCGGAATACCACAAACAAGGTTAGACTTTTCGGATCCCCATGAATTCCGCCATCTATCTAGCTTATACCACGAAGATTCTGTTGGGGAATCTAAGAGATATGCGCCCGGCCTAGAGTAGAACGGAAGTGGTTGCAGTCACGCACGTTCATAGGTGAGAATGATGATGAGTGTCACGAATCATCACATTCATCAAAGTGTTGTGCAACGTATATCTTGGAATAAGAATAAAAGAGAATTGAATAGAAAGTAATAGTAATTGTATTGAAACTTGAGGTACGCAGAGCTCCACACCCTTAATCTATGGTGTGTAGAAACTCCACCGTTGAAAATACATAAGTGAAAGGTTCAGGCATGGCCGAGTGGCCAACCCCCTAAAACACGATCAATAGCCTCCTAAGATGAAGAATAAAACAAAACTGAGACCAAAGATGTCTAATACAGTAGTAAATTATCCTATTTATACTAGACTTGCTACTAGGGTTTACATAAGTAAGTAATTGATGCATAAATCCACTTCCGGGGCCCACTTGGTGTATGTTTGGGCTGAGCTTGATCTATCCACGAGCTGAGGCTTTTCTTGGAGTTGAACTCCAAGTTATAACGTGTTTTGGGCGTTCAACTCTGGATCATGACGTGTTTCTGGCGTTTAACTCCAGGCAGCAGCATGTACTTGGCGTTAAACGGAAAGTTACGTCGTCAATTTCCAAATAAAGTATGGACTATTATATATTGCTGGAAAGCTCTGGATGTCTACTTTTCAACGCCGTTAAGAGCGCGCCATTTGGAGTTCTGTAGCTCCAGAAAATCCATTTTGAGTGCAGGGAGGTCAGATTCCAACAACATCAGCAGTCCTTTTGTCAGCCTTTTTCAGTGTTTTGCTCAAGTCCCTCAATTTCAGCCAGAAATTACCTGAAATTACAAAAAAACACACAAACTCATAGTAAAGTCCAGAAATGTGAATTTAACATAAAAACTAATGAAAACATCCCTGAAAGTAGCTTAAACTTACTAAAAACTACCTAAAAACAATGCCAAAAAGCGTATAAATTATCCGCTCATCACAATACCAAACTTAAATTGTTGCTTGTCCCCAAGCAACTGAAAGTCAAATAGGATAAAAAGAAGAGAATATACTAGAAATTCAGAATATCAATGAATATTAATTCTAATTAGATGAGCGGGACTTGTAGCTTTTTGCTTCTGAACAGTTTTGGCATCTCACTTTTTCCTTTGAAGTTTAGAATGATTGGCTTCTCTAGGAACTTAGAATTTCGGATAGTGTTATTGACTTTCCTAGTTAAGCATGTTGATTCTTGAACACAGCTACTTATGAGTCTTGGCCGTGGCCCTAAGCATTTTGTTTTCCAGTATTACCACCGGATACACAGATGCCACAGACACATAACTGGGTGAACCTTTTCAAATTGTGACTCAGCTTTGCTAGAGTCCCCAGTTAGAGGTGTCCAGAGCTCTTAAGCACACTCTTTTGCTTTGGATCACAACTTTAACCACTCAGTCTCAATTTTTTCACTTGGACCTTCATGACACAAGCACATGGTTAGGGACAGCTTGATTTAGCCGCTTAGGCCTGGATTTTATTTCCTTGGGCCCTCCTATCCATTGATGCTCAAAGCCTTGGATCCTTTTTACCCTTGCCTTTTGGTTTTAAGGGCTATTGGCTTTTTCTGCTTGCTTTTTCTTTTTCTTTCTATTTTTTTTCGCAAGCTTTTTGCTTTTTCACTGCTTTTTCTTGCTTCAAGAATCAATTTTATGATTTTTCAGATTATCAATAACATTTCTCTTTGTTCATCATTCTTTCAAGAGCCAACAGTTTTAACATTCATAAACAACATTATCAAAAGACATATGCACTGTTCAATCATTCATTCAGAAAACAAAAAGTATTGTCACCACATCAATATAATTAAATTAAATTCAAGGATAAATTCGAATTTCATGTACTTCTTGTTCTTTTGAATTAAAACATTTTTCATTTAAGAGAGGTGAAGGATTAATGGAATTTATTCATAGCCTTAAGACATAGTTACTAACTACTAATGATCATGAAGTAGAGACACAAAACATAGATAAACACAACATAAAAACCGAAAAGCAGAAAGAAATAAGAACAAGGAATGAATCCACCTTAGTGGCGTCTTCTTCTTGAAGGACCAACAATGTCCTTAAGTTCTTCTATGTCCCTTCCTTGCCTTTGTTGCTCCTCCCTCATTGCTCTTTGATCTTCTCTTATTTCATGGAGAATGATGGAGTGCTCATGATGTTCCACCCTTAATTGTTCAACATTGTGGCTCAAATCTTCTAAGGAGGTGTTGAGTTGTTCCCAATAGTTGTTGGGAGGAAAGTGCATCCCTTGAGGCATCTCAGGGATTTCTTGATGATGAGCTTCCTCATGCATCTCTTGAGAACCGTGAAGGGTCTCTCTTGCTTGCTCCATCCTCTTCTTGGTGATGGACTTATCCTCTTCAATGGAGATGTCTCCTTCTATGATAACTCCAGCTGAGTAACATAGATGGCAAATAAGGTGAGGAAAAGCTAGCCTTGCCATGGTGGAGGGCTTGTCGGCTATTTTGTAGATTTCATTGGAGATGACCTCATGAACTTCTACTTCCTCTCCAATCATGATGCTATGAATCATGATGGCCTGATCCACAGTAACTTCAGATCGGTTGCTAGTGAGAATGATGGAGCGTTGAATGAACTCCAACCATCCTCTAGCCACTGGCTTGAGGTCCAGTCTTCTTAGTTGAACTAGCTTGCCTTTGGAGTCTCTCTTCCATTGAGCTCCTTCCACACATATGTCCGTAAGGACTTGGTCCAACCTTTGATTAAAGTTGACTCTTCTAGTGTAGGGGCGTTCATCTTCTTGCATCATGGGCAAGTGGAATGCCAACCTCACATTTTCCGGACTAAAATCTAAGTATTTCCCCCGAACCATTGTGAGATAATTCTTTGGACTCGGGTTCATACTTTGATCATGGTTCCTAGTGATCCTTGCATTGGCATAGAACTCTTGAACCATTAAGATTCCGACTTGTTGCATGGGGTTGGTTAGGACTTCCCAACCTCTTCTTCGGATTTCATGTCGGATCTCCAGGTACTCATTTTTCTTGAGCTTGAAAGGGACCTCAGGGATCACCTTCTTCTTTGCCACAACATCATAGAAGTGATCTTGATGGCTCTTGGAGATGAATCTTTCCATCTCCCATGACTCGGAGGTGGAAGCTTTTGTCTTCCCTTTTCCTTTTCTAGAGGATTCTCCAGCCTTAGGTGCCATTGAGGTAATGGAAAGCAAAAAAGATTGTGCTTTGACCACACCAAACTTAAAATATTGCTCGCCCTCGAGCAAAAGAAGAAAGAAGAGAAGAAGAAGAAATTGGAGGAGAGTAAGGGGAGATGGATTCGGCCAAGGTATAGTAGAGGGGGTAGTGTTGTGTGAAAATGAAGTAGAATGGAAGGGTATATATAGGGAGAGGGCAGAGGGTAGGTTCGGCCATTTAGGGTGGGATTGGGTGGGAAAATATTTTTGAATTTTGAAGGTAGGTGGGGTTTATGGGGAAGAGTGGGTGGATGTGAGTGGTGAATAGGTGATTGAGAAGAGAGATTGAGGTGATTGGTGAAGGGTTTTTGGGAAGTGTGACATAGGGAAGAGTAAAATAGGATTAGGAGGTAAGGTGGGAATATAGTAGGTGGGGATCCTGTGGAGTCCACAGATCCTGAGGTGTCAAGGAATTCCATCCCTGCATGAAATAGGCATGTAAAATGCCTTTGCACACCATTCTGGCGTTTAAACGCCGAGTGGTGCACATTCTGGGCGTTCAACGCCCACATGTAACATGTTTCTGGCGTTAACGCCAGTTTCATGCTTGTTACTGGCGTTCAGCGCCAGCTTTTCCTCTAGTTACATTCCTGGCGTTCAAACGCCAGAATGTTGCTTGTTTCTGGCGTTTAGCGCCAGTTTCATACTCTGTTCTGGCGTTGAACACCAGCCAGATGCTCCTTACTGGCGTTGAACGCCAGTCTGTGCTTCCTCCAGGGTGTGATTTTTTCTTCTGCTGTTTTTGATTTTGTTTTTAATTTTTATATTTTTTTTGTGACTCCACATGATCATGTACCTAATAAAACACAAAATAACAATAAAATAAAATAAGATAAATAAAATTGGGTTGCCTCCCAACAAGCGCTTCTTTAATGTCAATAGCTTGACAGTGGCTCTCATGGAGCCACAAAGGTGATCAGGTCAATGTTGTATAGTCCCAACACCAAACTTAGAGTTTGGATATGGGATCTTAACACCAAACTTAGAGTTTGGTTGTGGCCTCCCAATAGCAAACTTAGAGTTTGACTGTGGGGGCTCTTCTTGACTCTGAACTGAGAGAAGCTCTTCATGCTTACTCTCTTTTGTCACAGAGGGATGGCCATGTGCCTTAAACACAAGGTCGTCCCCATTCAATTGAAGGACTAATTCACCTCTATTGACATCTATCACAGCTTTTTCTGTGGCTAGGAAAGGTCTTCCAAGGAAGATGCATTCATCCTCTTCCTTCCTAGTGTCTAAGATTATGAAATCAGCAGGGTTGTAAAGGCCTTCAACCTTTACTAACACGTCCTCTACTATTCCATAAGCTTGTCTCAATGACTTGTCTGCCAATTACAATGAGAACAAGGCAGGTTGTACCTCAATGATCCACAGCTTCTCCATTACAGAGAGTGGCATAAGATTTATCCCTGACCCCAGATCACATAGAGCCTTTTCAAAGGTCATGGTGCCTATGGTACAAGGTATTAAGAACTTGCCAGGATCTTGTTTCTTTTGAGGTAGAGTTTTCTGAATCCAAGTATCTAGTTCACTAATGAGCAAGGAAGGTTCACTTTCCCAAGTCTCATTACCAAACAACTTGGCATTCAGCTTCATGATAGCTCCTAAATATTGAGCAATTTGCTCTCCAGTCACATCTTCATCCTCTTCAGAGGAAGAATAGTCTTCAGAGCTCATGAATGGCAGAAGGAGATTTAATGGAATCTCTATGGTCTCTGTATAAGCCCCAGATTCCTTTGGATCCTTAACAGGAAACTCCTTCTTGCTTGAAGGACGTCCCAGGAGGTCTTCCTCACTAGGATTTTTGTCCTCTTCCTCCCTTGTGCATTCGGCCACATTGATTAAATCAATGGCCTTGCATTCTCCTTTTGGATTCTCTTCTGTATTGCTTGGGAGAATACTGGGAGGAGTTTCAATGACTTTCTTACTCAGCTGGCCCACTTGTGCCTCCAGATTTCTGATGGAGGATCTTGTTTCATTCATGAAACTGAAAGTGGCCTTTGACAGATCAGAAACTAGATTGGCTAAATTAGAAGTGTTTTGTTCAGAATTCTCTGTCTGTTGCTGAGAAGATGATGGATATGGCTTGCTATTGCCCAACCTATTGCGTCCACCATTGTTAAAGCCTTGTTGAGGCTTTTGTTGATCATTCCATGAGAAATTTGGATGATTTCTCCATGATGAGTTATAGGTGTTTCCATAAGGTTCACTCATATAATTAACCTCTGCCATGGCAGGGTTCTCAGGATCATAAGCTTCTTCAGAAGCTGCCTCTTTAGTACTGTTGGATGCATTTTGCCATCCATTCAGACTTTGAGAGATCATGTTGACCTGTTGAGTCAACACTTTGTTCTGAGCCAATATGGCATTCAGAGTATCAATTTCAAGAACTCCTTTCTTCTGAGATATCCCATTATTCACGGAATTCCTCTCAGAGGTGTACATGAATTGGTTGTTTGCAACCATGTCAATGAGTTCTTGAGCCTCTTCAGGCGTTTTCTTTAGGTGAATAGATCCACCTGCAGAATGGTCCAATGACATTTTCGAAAATTCAGATAGACCATAATAGAATATATCTAATATGGTCCATTCTGAAAACATGTCAGATGGACTTCTTTTGGTCAGCTGCTTGTATCTTTCCCAAGCTTCATAGAGGGATTCACCATCTTTTTGTTTGAAGGTTTGAACATCCACTCTTAGCTTGCTCAGCTTTTGAGGAGGAAAGAATTTATCCAAGAAGGCAGTGACCAGCTTATCCCAGGAGTCCAGGCTATCCTTAGGTTGTGAATCCAACCATATTCTAGCTCTGTCTCTTACAACAAAAGGGAAAAGCATGAGTCTGTAGACTTCAGGATCAACTCCATTCGTCTTTACAGTCTCACAGATCTGCAAGAACTCAGTTAAAAACTGGTAAGGATCTTCAGATGGAAGTCCATAAAACTTGCAGTTTTGTTGCATTAAGGCAACTAGCTGAGGTTTCAGCTCAAAGTTATTGGCTCCCATGGCAGGAATAGAGATGCTTCTTCCATCAAACTTGGAAGTTGGCTTTGTGAAGTCACCAAGCATTCTCCTTGCATTATTATTATTTTCGGCTGCCATCTCCTTCTCTTGTTCTAATATTCCTGAAAGGTTACCTTTAGATTGTTGTAACTTAGCTTCTCTTAATTTTCTCTTCAGAGTCCTTTCAGGTTCTGGATCAATCTCAACAAGAGTGCCTTTATCCTTGTTCTTGCTCATATGAAAGATAAGAAAACAAGAAAAGAAAGAGCAATCCTCTATGTCACAGTATAGAGATTCCTTTATGTTAGTAGAAAAAGAAAGGGGAGAAGAAAGTAGAAGAGGGGATTCGGATATTAGGTGGAGAGGGGTGAAGAGAAGTGTTAGTAATTAAATAATTAAATAGAATAAGAAAAGAGAAGGAGAATTTCGAAAACAATTTTGAAAAAGTGGTTAGTGATTTTCGAAAATCAGAGATAAGATATAATTAAAATTAAAATTTAAAACAAAAAGAATTTTTGAAAAAGAGAGAAGTATTTTCGAAAATTAGAGAGGGAAGAGTAGTTAGTTGGTTTTGAAAAAGATAGGAAACAAACGAAAAGTTAGTTAGTTGATTGAAAAAGATATTAAAATCAAATTTGAAAAAGATAAAATTTTTGAAAAAGATAAGATAAAAGATAAAAGATTTGTTGAATAATATTTAATATTTAAAAAGACTTAACTAACAAGAAACTACAAGATAAGATTCTAGAATTTAAAGATTGAACCTTGCTTAACAAGAAAGTAACAAACTTCAAATTTTTTAATCAATCACATTAATTGTTAGCTAATTTTCGAAAATTATATGTAAAGATAAGAAAAAGATTTTGAAAACATTTTGAAAAAGATTTTTGAAATTTTCGAAAAATAGAAAAAAATGAAAAAGATATAATTTTTGAAAAAGATTTTGAAAAGATAAGATTTTTAAAATTGAAAATTTGACTTGACTTGTAAGAAACAACTAATTTTGAAATTTTTTGACCAAGTCAACCCAAAATTTTGAAAATTGGAGGGAAATAAGGAAAAGATATTTTTTTTATTTTTGAATTTTTAAAGATGAGAGAGAAAAACAACAAAAATACTCAATGCATGAAATTTTTTTTAGATCAAAACAATGAATGCATGCAAGAATGCTATGAATGTCAAGATGAACACCAAGAACACTTTGAAGATCATGATGAACATCAAGAACATAATTTTGAAAAATTTTTTATGCAAAGAAAACATGCAAGACACCAAACTTAGAAATCTTTAATGCATGGACTCTAACAAACAAAAAATGCATATGAAAAACAACAAACAACACAAAACAAGAAAACATCAAGATCAAACAAGAAGACTTACTAAGAACAACTTGAAGATCATGAAGAACACTATGAATGTATGGAATTTTCGAAAAATGCAAGAAAATTTTTAAGAGCATGCAATTGACACCAAACTTAAAAATTAACACAAGACTCAAACAAGAAACACAAAATATTTTTTATTTTTATGATTTTCTAATTTTTTTGTATTTTTATTTTAATTTTTTTCGAAAAACATGGTTAGAAAAACGAAAAAGAAAAGAAAAATTTTGAAAAAGATTTTTGAAAAGAAAATTACCTAATCTGAGCAACAAGATGGACCGTCAATTGTCCATACTCGAACAATTCCACGGCAACGGCGCCAAAAACTTGGTGGACGAAATTGTGATTCCTTTGTTATTGTATTTTATAAAATTCATTGCTTTTTCAACTATGTGTGGACACAACTCCGTTCAACTTAACCAGCAAGTGTACTGGGTCATCCAAGTAATACCTTACGTGAGTAAGGGTCGATCCCACAGAGATTGTTGGTATGAAGCAAGCTATGGTCACCTTGTAAATCTCAGTTAAGTGGATTCATAGGGTCAAATGTAATTGGATTAGATAATTAAAAGATAAATAAAATAAAAAAGGATAGAAATACTTATGTAGATCAATAGTGGGAATTTCAGATAGGCGTGTGGAGATGCTAAAATCCTCTCGAATCTCTACTTTTCTATTGCTTTCATCCAATCCTTCTTACTCCTTTCCATGGCAAGTTGTATGTAGGGCATCACCATCATCAATGGCTACTTTTAATCCTCTCGGGAAAATGGTCCTATGCGCTGTCACTACACGGCTAATCGTCTGGAGGCATCACCCTTGACAATGGCTACATCCCATCCTCTCAGTGAAAATCGTCCAAATGCTCTGTCACAGCACGGCTAATTAGCTGTTGGTTCTCAATCATGTTGGAATAGGATCCATTGATCCTTTTGTGTTTGTCATCACGCCCAGCAATCGCGAGTTTGAAGCCCGTCACAGTCATTCAATACCGGAATCCTACTCGGAATACCACGGACAAGGTTAGACTTTCCGGATTCCCGGGATCCTACTCGGAATACCACAGACAAGGTTAGACTATCCGGATCCCCATGAATGCCGCCATCTATCTAGCTTATACCACGAAGATTCTGTTGGGGAATCTAAGAGATATGCGCCCGGCCTAGAGTAGAACGGAAGTGGTTGTCAGTCACGTACGTTCATAGGTGAGAATGATGATGAGTGTCACGGATCATCACATTCATTAAAGTGTTGTGCAACGTATATCTTGGAATAAGAATAAAAGAGAATTGAATAGAAAGTAATAGTAATTGTATTGAAACTTGAGGTACAGCAGAGCTCCACACCCTTAATCTATGGTGTGTAGAAACTCCACCGTTGAAAATACATAAGTGAAAGGTTCAGGCATGGCCGAGTGGCCAACCCCCTAAAACGTGATCAATAGCCTCCTAAGATGAAGAATAAAACAAAACTGAGTCCAAAGATGTCTAATACAATAGTAAATTATCCTATTTATACTAGACTTGCTACTAGGGTTTACATGAGTAAGTAATTGATGCATAAATCCACTTCCGGGGCCCACTTGGTGTATGTTTGGGCTGAGCTTGATCTATCCATGAGCTGAGGCTTTTCTTGGAGTTGAACTCCAAGTTATAACGTGTTTTGGGCGTTCAACTCCGGATCATGACGTGTTTCTGGCGTTTAACTCTAGACAGCAGCATGTACTTGGCGTTAAACGCCAAGTTACGTCATCAATTTCCAAATAAAGTATGGACTATTATATATTTCTGGAAAGCTCTGGATGTCAACTTTCCAACACCGTTGAGAGAGCGCCATTTGGAGTTCTGTAGCTCCAGAAAATCCATTTTGAGTGCAGGGAGGTCAGATTCCAACAGCATCAGCAGTCCTTTTGTCAGTCTTTTTCAGAGTTTTGCTCAAGTCCCTCAATTTCAGCCAGAAATTACCTGAAATTACAGAAAAACACACAAACTCATAGTAAAGTCCAGAAATGTGAATTTAACATAAAAACTAATAAAAACGTCCCTGAAAGTAGCTTAAACTTACTAAAAACTACCTAAAAATAATGCCAAAAAGCGTATAAATTATCCGCTCATCAGCAGGGTTCAGATGCGGATTCGCGAATGACGCGTACGCGTACTCCCTGTGTACGCGTGGGTCGCGCACTGAGGGGGCAATGCGTAGGCATCGGTCACGCGTACGCATGACCGTGTTTGTGCTATTCGCGCGAGGGTATCGTGGCACTCGCACAACCCTCTGTTCATCTTGGGGTGTGTGCGAAAATGTCCTATGACGCGTGCGCGTTAGGCACGCGCATGCGTGGTAGTGCTTATTGTGAAAGTGACGCGCACGCGTCCACGATGCGTACGCTTGATGTGATTTGTGCCTCGGGCATAGTGCCCGCACTAAGCCATCCCAACTTTCGGCCAATACACCTTTTACGTCAATTTCACAAGGTCACGCGTGAGCGTCATTGACGCGTACGCGTGAGGTGCCAAATTCTCAGATGACGCGTACGTGTGGGAGACGCATACGCGTGGTAATGCTTGTGCGATTGGCACACTCTTTGCACTGTTCCCACGTAACGTTCTGTTCATTTTTTATACAATATGCAGAATGCAGTATACAGATGCTAATGCAAACACAATGAATGACACTAATAAAATTAAAATAAAATAAACTAGGAATAAAATGAACAATTATACCATGGTGGGTTGTCTCCCACCTAGCACTTTTAGTTAAAGTCCTTAAGTTGGACATTTGGTGAGCTTCTTGTCACGGTGGCTTATGCTTGAACTCTTCCAGGAATTCCCACCAGTGTTTGTAATTCCAATAGCCTCCAGGGTCCCAAACTAGGTGCATAAAGCCTTCAAGCAAGTCAAAGCAGGTGACAAGGCCCCAAGAGTGATGACTGTTGGAATGAATTCCGCGGTCCCAAAACTTGCTTTTACACCCGTCTTCTTGTTGATCATCACTGTTCCAACCGGGTGACAAGCGATTTGAATTCTCAATGAAGCATCCAAACAACTTCCTAGACCCATTCAATCGGGCGCTACACCAACTTTTGCAATTAAACTTTGAGCTTTCATCCATAATGAACCTTGCCTGACAACGTCTACCACCAATCATCTCCCTTTTACTCTTAAAGCCACAAAGAGTTCTAAGTTGACCATCCGTCTCAAGTAAAGCATATTCAAATGGGCCAATTAATCTTAGAGATGAAATATTTACCCACTTGAATGAAAGAATGGATGGTGATGGCTTTGGAGGAGAGATCTCCAATAACTTTGGCAAGTGATTTCCAGCTCCAGTCCCTTGAGCTCTTCCTTGACAACTTCCACCTCATTGCAAGTTTCTTCAATATCAACCTCTTCCTCTTGGCAGCTTTCTTCCAATGCAATATCGTCTTCATTGCTCACCAAGGACATGGGAGGTTGTGCTTCTTTTTCTTTAATCTCCATGTCAAGTCCAATGGGAGAGGATTCAATTGTAGATAAGGATTCATCAATGATTGAATCCGTCTCTTGATCAACCTTCTCAAAGTCTCCAACCATGATATGCTTTGGAGGTTGTACACCCTCCTCAACATCAATTTCAAATGTCTTGGAAGGATGCTCCATGACTTGACTTTCCCATGGAGGTTCCGCATCTCATAAGTCTTCAACCACTTCCTCTTCTTCAATAATTTCGGCTTTCTCCACTTGCTCTAATACAAAATCACAATCCCCGGTTTCCACAGGAGTTTCCAATCTCTCTTTCATACTACGCTCCTCACTTGATTCTCTACGAGTGGCCATGGGTGTATCTGGAATATTCAAGTATTGGGAGGCTAATTTATTTACTACCTTGGTTAAGGCAGCCGTGAATTCTAGTACCTTCTTATTCATCCTTTCTTGTCCTTGAAGAAGTACACCGAGGGTTTCATTCATTGGAGATTGGGGTGGGTATGAGGGTTCATTACTTGGGAGGAAGGGTTCATAATAGGAAGGTGGTTCATCTTGATAAGGATATGGAGGTGGTATATATTGAGGTGGTGGTTCTTGGGAATAATTGGGTTGAAATTGGGGTGGTTCTTTGTATGATTCGTTTGGCTCATAAAGTGGTTGGTATGGTGGATATGGATTAGGGTCATATGGGGGTGTTTGGTGGTAAGGGGCTTGTGAGTATGGTGGTTCAAAGTTGTATTGAGGAGGGGGTTCATAGGCGTATGGTGGTGGTTGTTGATAATCAAAAGAGCGCACACCATAGCCATTATCTTGATATGCTTCTTGGAATGACTCTTGGTCATAGTATGTTGGCGGAGGTTGTTTCCAAGAGGGTTGATCAAATCCCTGTGACTCCTTCCACCTTTGATTGTCCCATCCTTGATGCATGTTCTCATTGTAATCTCCTTTTCCTGCAACATAATTGTAACCAGACTCATAGCCAAAGTTGTGAGAGTTCATGGTAGCTAAAGGAAATAAAAACTAATAAAAATTAATGAAAATAAACTCCTAAAACTAGAAATACTAACAACAATATAAGATAAAAATTTGAAAAAGGTTTAAATTTTGAAAAGGTTTGATTTTTAAAATTTTAAATTTAAATTTTGAAATTTGAATTTTGAATTTAGGAATTTAAATATTGAAATTTGAAATTTGATTTTGAAATACGATAAGATAAGATTTTGAAAAGGATATGATTTTTGAAAAAGATTTGAATTTTGAAATTTGAAACTAAGATAAGATAAGATAAAAATTTTAAAATAAAAATCTGAAATTTTATTTATTTTATTTTTTTTGTAATTTTCGAAAAAATCAATTAAAATAAAGAGAAACTATATTTTTGAATTTAATGAGGAAAGAGAAAAACAATAAAATGACACTAAACTTAGCATTTTTAGATCAAAGCAAAGAAAACAAACAAGAAAAATATTTACAATAACCAATAATAAGGCACACGTTTGCAATTCCCCGGCAACGGCGCTATTTTGATGATCGAGATTCTTGTGTGGTCTAGAATTTTCACAAAATAAATTCTCGTTGCAAGTATAGCTTCTAGACCTACAAGAATCCCTTTCATACAAAAATTTTGTTTGTCACTTAAGCAAACCCAATAAAATTTATAACCGAAGTATTCAAACCTCGGGTCGTCTTCTCAAGGAATTGCAGAGACGTATGATTTATTATTGGTTATGGAAAAAGGTATATTTTTGGGTCTTTTAAAGGTTTGAACAAGAGAAATAAATTGCAGGAATTAATAAATTAATAGCTAAGAAAACTCTTGGCAAGGTATGAAAATTAGAAGTCCTATCCTAGTTATCCTTATCAATTTGTGATGAGAATTGCTCGTTGCTCCCACTTAGTCAACCTCTAACTATGAAGGTAAGTCAAGTGGATAAATCAATATGAATCCTCAAGTCCTAGTCAATTTCTAAAGAAAGACTAGAGTTAGTGGAATTCAAGTCAATTAGCAACTTTCAATTATCAATCAACAAAAGAGTTTGATAACTCAAGAGTCTCTAATCACTCAACCAAAGCCAAAAATATAGAAAGCTAAATAAAAATCATATATCTGAAATACCTCAAATTGCATTAATAAAAGAAATCAAACCTAACATGGAAAAGTTCATAAACTAAATTGGGAAAATAAATAAAAGGAACATTGAACCTGGAAATTGAGAAGTAGAAATCCTAATCCTAAAAGAAATCCTAAATCCTAAATCCTAAGAGAGAGGAGAGAGCCTCTCTCTCTCTCTCTAAAACTACATCTAAAAACTAAAATTATGAATTATGAATGTTCTAACGTTGTTCATTGAGTCTCTGCATGTTTCCTGGCTTTATTTTGTATTTCTGGGCCAAAAAACGTGGCCCGAAATTGCCCCCAGCGTTTTCTGAATTTTCTGCAGATCACGCATGTCACGTGTACGCGTCGGTCACGCGTACGCGTCGTTTAACGATTTTCCTCTCCACGCGTGCGCGTCAGGCACGCGCTCGCGTTGTTTGCGTGAACTCTAATCCATGCGTACGCGTCAAGCACGCGTACACGTTAAGCACGCATACGCGTCGCTGTGATTTTGTCCAAATCGCGCGCACGTGTCAGCCAGGCATGCGCGTCGCTGTTCACTGGTTGTCTCCTTTATTTCTTGTGCTCCTTCCCTTTTTGCAAGCTTCCTCTCCATTCTTTAAGCCATTCCTGCTCTATTAAGCCTAAAACACTTAACACACAGATCACGGCATCAAATGGTATAAAGGAGAATTAAAATACACAATAAAAAGATCTCTAGGAAGCAGGTTTTCAACCATAGAACAATTTTGGGAAGGAATTGTAAATACATGCTAATCATATAAATAAGTGGGTAAAGACTTGATAAACTACTCAATTAAACACAATATAAATCATAAAATAATGGTTTATCAATGTTCAATTTAATGCTTTCAATAACATATTTACCACGCATGCTAAGTGTTTGTGAAAAAGCCCGTATGGCATTATGCATTCTTTTTAAATCATTCTATCCTACTACTTTAATGCATGTTTTTCACAAAACCCCTTTTCATATATTCTTGATTAAATATAATTGTCAATACAAACAGATTGTTAGTTTAAAACACTTGATAATCAAATTGAGCAATTAATGCTTGATCTATGCTACTCATGCCTTTGCTGGCATGCCAATAAACACCTTGCATCTACTTGCCATAACATGCACTTGCTATATTTCCATTGATGAACTTATCACATGTAGTCGCAACCATGTGTTAACAACATCCTTCTTTAACGTGCAATGATTATCACTTGCACTTCTCTCTTCCTTGCTCAAACCCTTAGCTTTACATGTTACTTTCCTTTTCCTTTTTCTAGGATGGCCACCAAGAAGGGTAAAGAGAAAGCTACTCCCAAACCACCAGCAAGGAAAGGAACAAAAAGAGCACTAGCTGTGGAACCTTCCTCAATAGCAGTAAAGCCTTCAACAAAGCGAATCAAGAGGATCATCAAGATCGATGAAAAAGAGAAAGCCTTTCCAGCAAGGGATACTGCACGGTTCACTAACCGCTACTGTGAGCAGATGTTCCCCATACTGGCTGAGTGGAACTATAACAATGAGTACCTACTCATCCTTTCGACCCACATTTGTTGAATTTTTTTGTTCCCCTGAAGGATTGGACGCAATTCAAGAACTCTCTGTCCAACGCCAGACATACAAATTTGACTGGGACGCCGTTCTCAGAGTTATAGCACAACCTGGCAGCAGATGGATCTATGGATACCATCGTTCCCAACCTAAAGGGATATTGGCTTCAGCACTTACCTTGGAGGCTCGAGTGTGGGCACAGATAATGTCCCACTATGTTTTTCTGAGCACTCACGAGTCCTCATTCACTGCAGACATGGCTGTTCTACTCTGGTGTATCCTTAAAGACCAGCCTCTCAATTTACCAAGACACCTTCGACATGCTATGGGACACGTGCAGATTGTGGGCAACCTACCTTTTCCCACCTTGGTTTTAGATCTGGTCTCAGCAGCCAGAGTCTCATACAGAGCTGGGGACACCAAGGCCATAATTCCACGGGATGATCAGTACGTCCCTAACGGGAAGTACATCAGACCTCCAGCAGCCACGACTAGCCGGCCTGCAGAACCGGCCGAAGATATTCCTTCTTCTTCCACATCACAAGCACCTCCAACAAACCAAATGCTCCATCAGATACTTGAGAGATTTGACCGGCTAGACCGGCAAGGAAAGCGACGAGAGCGCCGTAACAAGCGCCGATTTACATACCTCAAGGAGCTGCTTGTTGGCAACCACCCACCCGAGGAAGATCTGGACTCCACTTCATTTACCAGCACAGGGAGCCATGACGGTCCCGCTTGTAGAGACACTGCTATCAGCCCCCTTTGTTCCTGACTGATGGCACCGAGGACGGTGCCAAGCTTTACGTGTGGGAAGGTCGGTCAGTACCTGACTTCCAGAGGTAACTTCTCTTTCTTAAACACCAATAGGATATTTATTTTTCTTTTGCTAGAATAGGATAAATTGCATAGTAATAGGTATTTGCATGCATGTTCTAATTGGTTGAAAAATAATACGTTTCCTTTTAAGACCCTATTTTTGAAAATTTTCACTAATTTAGATTAAAATCTTTTTGTTAAAACTTGTTTGAAGTTGTATTTGGAACATAAAATGATAGCTAAGAACACACAACCTGTGAGATTTGAGCTTAATTTTATGGTTATATTATTTAACCATAATATTTTATTCTTGTGTGTTTTCTTCTCTATAATTTCAATCTTTGCTTTGTTCCATCCTAGATGTCCATTGTTTAGTGTATTTAAATGTATTCATATCATTGAGGTCATTAATTGTTATTAGCTCACTTATCCCAAATAAGCCTACCCTCTTGATTACCTTTGTTAGCCACTTTGAGCTTTTTTATTCCCCCCTTGTTCTATATTTTATCATATCACTAGCCCTAAGCAGAAAAACAAATTAATCACCCCAAATTGAATCTTTGGTTAGCTTAAGTCAGAGATTGTGTATCAACTAAGTGTGGAGAAACTGTGGGAACATGGGTTAATAAGGGAATGTGTTGTGTTTTCATTTTGATTAAATATTGGGAATTTGGGTACCTACTCATGTGAGACCAGGAAAATTAAAAATCCATGTGCATCGATAAGTTATGTTTATTTTCCCTTAAAAAAACCCAAAAATATTCAAATAATTAAGTAAATAAGTAAATAAGGGGACAAAATTACCCCAATGTTAGGTTGATGAAAAGATCAATGCACATGTGATACAAATTAAAAGAAAGGTTAATGCATGAGTATGTAATGCAAAAGTGGGAAATTATGGGTAGCTAGGCATAAATTTAGAAGTTATATAGAGCGTGTGTGTGTTTTGTGAGAGCTTATGTTAGTCAAGGATTCAATTTATAGCTCACTTAGCCATACATATGTCCTTACCCTTACCTTGGCCCCATTACAACCTTGAAAAGACCTCATGAAGTTTGCATTGGTACATTAAACACTTGTTTATTAGTTAGGTGAAGAACAAGGTTTAGAAAGCATGACTAGAGAAGAGTAAAGTGACTACCCTATACACTTGAGTGATTAGAGTGCACATACATCATTAGTAAGGGTTCAATGCTTAGTTTTATGTTCCCTGCTTTCATGAGCTGTCTTCTTACAAGTTTACCTGTCTTTAATGTATGAATTAAATTAGTGAAATTTGATTTATGTTTGTCTTGAGGAACTGATTTACTTTTAACCAAGTAGACAAAATCATCTTACCATATAGTTGCATTCATATATATAGGTTGCATTGCATTGCATGAGTCTTACTTTTCCCTACTTGTTTATTTTATCTCCTTGAGCTAAGCAAGAGGACATGCTAATATTTAAGTGTGGGGAGGTTGATAAACCACTACTTTATGGTTTATCTTATGTTTAGTTGAGTGGTTTTATCAAGTCTTTATCCACTTATTCATATGTTTTGCATGACTTTACAATCCATTCCTAGTTTCGTTCTATGGCTGGAAACTTGCTTCCTAAAGATCTTTAATTTGTGTATTTTAATTCTCTCTTATACCATTCGATACCGTGATCTGTGTGTTAAGTGTTTCAGGCTTTATAGGGCAGGAATGGCTTAGAGAATGGAGAGGAAGCTTGCAAAAATGGAAGGAACACAAGAAACTAAGGAGATAACTAGCGAGCACCGACACGGACGCGTGGAGCACGCGTGCGTGTGATATGAAGAAATTTACAGTGACGCGTGCGCGTGCCTGACGCCTACGCGTGATACGCTAAGACGACAAGTGACGCGCACGCGTGATTGACGCATACGCGTGACATGCGCGATCTGCAGAAATAATAGAAAATACTGGGGGCGATTTCGGGCCGAGTTTTGACCCAGTTTTCGGCCCAAAAACCCAGAATAGAGCCAGGAAACATGCAGAGACTCAAGACACATTCTCATTAGCATAGTTTTAGGATTTTAGATCAGAATCTAGAGAGAATTACTCTTTCTCCAGGTTTTCTTTACATTCATAGTTATTAGTTTTATGCTTTTGCTTTGGATTTTGGATATTGAAGAGTCATTACCTCCGTTGAAGTTACTATTCTAGTTTGTTTCCTTATTCCCTTACTCCTTTAGTTGTTTATTAATCCTGTTCAGATAATTATGTTGCATTTTGGATTTATTAATACAGTTTATTTCTTTTCCCTTTAATCAATTTTCAATCCTTATTCTATTTAATTTATCATGTCTTCTTCTATTATTTCTGTGAGCGTTTTATTCATGTCAATGGAGTAAATCCCCAACTTGACATGAGGGTTGATTAAAAGGAGACACTTGAGTTGGAAGGCTTAAGTGATGGTCAAATTGTAAGTTGTTGGCTAGTTTTGTATTTACTAACGCTAGACCTTCCAAGGGAGAGGACTAGGATTTGCGAATAAGAGTTGGCTCAATCACTTGACTTTCCTTTATTTAGTAAGGGTTAACTAAGTGAAAACAACAACCTTTTTGATACTATACTTAAGAGATCCCAACAAGGATAGAACTTCTAATTAATCATTCCTCCAGTCAAGGCTTTTTATTTTGAATAATATAAATTCCTTTTTATTTTCTTTGCACTAATTTCAATTATTTATTTTCTACCATTCAACTTTCAAAATCTCTCGGAATACTTCTGATCAATAAATAGCATTCTCTCTGCAACTCGTTGGGAGACGACTTGTGATTCATACTCCCAGTATTTTATTTTTAAATTTTGTGACAACTCTTTTAAATTGATACGCGGAATCCTTATTGGTTAAGAGCTATACTTGCAATGCTGTTTTCTCTATAAACTCTTAATCGGTGAATTTTCGCTACGTCAATTTTTGGTGCCGTTGCCGGGGAGTTGCAACAGGAAGCAAGCTTATGTTTGTCTTGCACGTCTTAGTCTGGCGGATTCAGAAGGAGTTGGATTATGTAAACCTTGAATGATTATATGTCATATTGATAAACCGTTATTTTACGGTTTATTTTGTACTGAATTGAGTGAATTTTATCCATTATTCTCACACTTATTCATAGAATTCGCATGTTTTATATTTTCCTTTCTAATTTTGTGCTATGATTGAAAACATGCTTCTTTGGCCTTAAATTTGCTAATTTTTAATCCTCTCTTATAACCATTTGATGCCGTGATATGTTTGTTAAGTGTTTTCAGGGTTGAGAGGGCAAGAATAACTTAGTGTAAAACCTGGTTAATTAATGGCTAATTAATTCTTAAATGAAAATTTATTCTAGAAAGCCCAAAATGTGATTTTTATGGCCAAATGTGATAGAGGAGATTGAGACAAAAATTTCGGTACCAATTTTATAGAATTCGGACCAAGATTGGATCGAACGGGCCAAATCGGGCCAACCAGACCCAACGTGGGCCCTTGGCCCAACATAACTAAACCCTAAAACCCTAGTTTTCAGCATTCTCTCTCCTCACTTATCACTCAAACACGCTGAAATTAGAAGAGAGGGGGGAAGAACACTCTCTCAAGTTCTATCTCTCCCTTGATCTTCAAACCACCATAACTTTTAATCTAGAGCTCTGATTGCCGCACCGTTTGCGGCCACGCGTTCATCACGGAGAGCTCTACAAAACACATACAATCAATATTGAGGTAAGCCATGTTTTTCTCTTCAAATTCCCAGCTTTGATTTCGAGTTTCATGAGCAAAAATGTTGAGATTTTGGGCTCTTTGATGTTATAGGACCCAACGCTCTTGAAGGAGAAGGTTAATCTTGGGTGGTAAGATTCTCAACCCTAGTGTAATTTGTTGTTCTATGATGTTTGGGTATTGAGATGTTGTGTATGGGTATGATGATTGTGGCTTAGGTTGTGTATGTGTGAATATTGGAGCTTGATTGGTGATTTTGAAAAGTTTGAAAAAGGATTTGGTGGTGAAAAATCTGTTCTTGGAAGTGTTGAGGCCTTGAGAGCTTGAGGAAAAAGTGGTTTGGAAGTGCTCTGGTTGAGCTTGGGAAATCGGTTAAGGTATGGTCTCGGTTTCCCGTATCTAATATGTAATGTGGTAGGAAATACTTAGGCTAGAGGCCCTAAGATAGGCATTGAATTGTTGATGTTGTTGAATGGTTGAAATATATGATATGGTCATATATGTGATGATGATTATTGATGCCTTGATGGTATGATGTATGAGAAATTATGCATGTTGTGATATATGCTTGATGATTGATTATGGTTGAATTGTGGGTGGAACCATGTTGATGGTGAGTATGATATTGATTGTGTACAATGATGATTTAATGGAATTGGTGTTGTTGAAAATTGGCATGAGGAAAAGTATATGACATGTCAATGTGTTTGAGTTTGAGCCACTTGGGTGAAGTGGGTTAAAATGATGGAATGGTGATTTTGTGAATTGTGGTAAAGTGTCAATGTGTGAGTTGAGGAGGCTTGATATTGAATTTGATATATTTTGATTGATTTCAAAAAAAAGGGGATGAAATTGGCATGTTTTGATTGATTTTGAAAAGAGTTGAAAATGGCTTGTTTTGAAAATAGCACTTTGTGGTTTTGTATGAAAAATATGGTTTTGGGCATACTTTGGTGGGACATAACTTGGACTACGGATCTCCGTTTTGTGCCAAATCTGTTTAGAAATGAAATTGGCTATTTTTCAATCCACGCGTTAGCGTGCATGACGCATACGCGTTGATGAGTTTTGTGGCCATCCATGCGTGCGCGTGGAGTGCGCATACGCGTGGCCCTATTTTCATCCCAAAGTTGATTTTTGAGTTTTAAAAGCCAAATTTCATACTTCTAAGCCTCCGATCTCACCACTTATGTCTTAAATCATTATGATATGCCTAGCAATGAGAAAAGGGGCTAGGAAATGTGGTAACTTGCGAGTGAAGCAAGGGAAAAATAAATGATCAATGAGGATCAAAGATGATTATGTGAGATGCGGAGGATGGCGGTGGAAGTGCTTGTTATGCCATGGGCCGAAGGGCCGTAATTGTTGATGAATTGGCTGGTTATGGATTTAACCATGAGCCGGATGGCTAGATTATTGCCGTGTTACGGCGGAGCCATGATTATGGCTAAGTATAAATGCATATATGCTGTTGAATGAATTGTGAATGTTGCACTTCCACTGCTGGAGATGAGAGTTTCCCTGGAAGGAAGCAGTGGCTAGCCACCACGTGCTCCAGGTTGAGACTCGAAGCTCTTTTGACCCTATGTTGTAAGGGTGGCCGGGCACTGTGAAAGCCCCGGATGAGCTCGCCCCCATAAATATTCACCAGTGAAGGTGATGGATATAGATTATGATTATGATCAAGTTTATGATGAGTATAACTCGAGTTGGGGATGCGCGACAGAGGGACAGTCCAATGGTTAGCTACCAGAACTTGTCGGGTTGGCTCTATAACCGACAGATGATATCATCAGCCATTAGGGACAGGCATTCATCATATGCATACTATGTGAATTGTTTGAAATTGCTTATTTGATTGCATATTACTTGCTAGTTGTCTAAATGCCTTATCTGTTCCTATTTGTATATCTCTTGTTTGAAATAACTGTGTTTGCTATATTATACTCCTGCTGGTGGTTGGGAGGTCTGAAGGAATTGGAAAGGGAAGTATTAGTTAGATTGAAGAATCTTTAGTCAGATGCCCTTTATGGTTTAGCTTGTTTATAAGCTTTGAATTATCTGGAGGAAGTTCTAGGATTTGCCTTCGGCTTTCCTCTATTATTATGTATTATATATGTGGAAGCTGTTACCATGCTGGGGACCTCTGGTTCTCACCCATACGGATTTTGTGGTTTTCAGATGCAGGACGTGAGGTTTCTCGCTGAGACATGCTGGAGACTTCTGGATTAGCGAAGACCCTTTGTTCTCTGGACTCTGTTTTGTTTAGATACGTTTATCTCCATTAAATAATACAAACTGTGATGACTTCTCTTAGAGGAGATTTTAGAGAATAGGTTTTCTGTATTTTGTGTCCCTTTGGGTTTCCTTTGGGGTTTCCTTATTTTATCATATGTATATATTGCTATACTCGGATCGATTATCTTCGCAACCGGATCTTGAGTCTTGATATTCATGTTTTTGACACTCCTTTGTATATATATAATCTCGCGTTGGTTTATTCTATGTTCGTTATGTTATCGAACGGAGTGTTACGCTTTCGAGTTGCGATTTTTTGTATACCCCTTTTTCTACAAAGGCTCTTAGTTATAAACCCTTTTCATACTACTATACGTACTAAATTTTTATTTTTGAGGTCGTAATACCTTGCCATCTCCGAATTATGACTTAAGCATAAGACTCTGTATGGTAGGGTGTTACATTATAGTATCAGAGCAGTTCGTTCCTGTAGAGCCTGAGGGACAGACTGACTATGCTTCTGTGCATTCTCTGTATGTGTGTTATGTGCTATTTGTATATCTGCTTGATATAATAAGCATAAACGTTCATGAGCATGCATTTGGGACTTTGAAGCACTAGACTTCCGATATTGAGAATGATCAACTTAATATCGATTGTTGGGTGTGTATAGGGACCAGATGGCGCCTCGTGGACGCGGTGGAGGCTGTGGAAGAGGTCGTACAAATGTTCGTGCACCAGAGATTAACCCTAATGACCCGGTGAACTTTATGACTGCGTTGGAGAACATGGCTGCTGCTATGCAAGCCATTGCTGAGGCTCTTTGTCAACAGAGAACAACCATGGTAATGATGGAGGTGGAGTTCAGGGCCCGATGACACTGGCAAACTTTTTGAAGGTTAATACACCTAAGTTCAAGGGAACTACTAGCCCGATAGAGGCTGATACATGGTTTCATTCTATGGAGCGAGCACTACAAGCTCAACTGGTACCTGAAGGACAGCGTGTCGAGTTTGCTACCTATTTGCTCACTGGTGAAGCGTCGCATTGGTGGCAAGGTATCCGACGTCTTCTGCAGCAGGGTGATGACTACATCACCTGGAATGTCTTCCAAGAGGAGTTCTATAAGAAGTACTTTTCGACTTCTGCTAGCACGGCTAAGGAACTTGAGTTACTGTAGCTGAAGCAGGGTATCATGTCCGTATCTGAGTATACTGACAAGTTTGAAGAGCTGTTCAGGTTCTCCCGTATGTGTCAAGGGACTCCGGTGGAGTATGAGGAATGGAAGTGTGTTAAGTATGAAGGAGGACCCCGGAGCGATATATTCAGTTCAATGGGACCAATGGAGATCAGAACTTTCTCCAAATTGGTGAACAAGTGTAGGGTTGCTGAAGAGTGTGTGAAGAGGGCAGCCGCTGAGAAAGGATGTCAGAAAGGATCATTCCCACAGAATCGAGGGAAGAGCTTTGCAGCTAGAGGTCTGCCTTTCAAGAGGGGAGGTTCCTTTAGGAGGCCCAACAACAATAACTCCCAAGAGAAAAAGTTTGGGAAGCAGCCTCAGAATGATCAAGCTTGTACTAGATGTGGGAGTCACCATCCGGGAGCACCATGCAAGGCCGGATGGGGTTTGTGCTATAATTGTGGAAATGCGGGGTATAAAGCCGCAAGCTGTCCGGAGAAGCAGAAACAAGGTGCTGGAAATGCACAACAGACTGGTCGGGTGTTCACCACCTCAGCTATAGGTGCCGAGGGATCCGAGACACTCATTCGAGGTAACTGTGAAATGACTGGTCAAACTTTAAATGCTTTGTTTGAATCAGGAGCATCGCATTCATTCATTGCATTTGAGAAAGCCCATGAGTTAGGATTGAAGATTGTAACTTTAGGTTATGACCTAAAAGTGTATAATGCTACCCATGAAGCCATGGTAACTAGGCTAGGATGCCTAAAAGTTTTGTTTAGGTTCAAGCAGCGTGATTTTGTCCATAATTTAATCTGCTTACCGATGATCGGTCTTGATCTTATCTTGGGATTGGACTGGTTATCTGAGAACCATGTCCTGCTTGATTGTTCTACAAAGTCGGTGTACTTTATGCCGGAAGATACAGAAGGGTCGGTCGTGGTGAATAATTATTACTTGAATTCGATGATGGTGAACTGTTTCAGAATCGAATGTCAGGGTATCCTGTTGTTAACCGCGGGTGTTTCGGGTGATGATCAAAGGTTAGAGCAGATTCTGGTTGTGTGTGAGTTTCCGGAAGTGTTTCCCGATGATATTGATGAGTTTCTACCTAACCGAGAGGTTGAGTTTGCTATTGAATTGGTGCTTGGGGTAGGACCAATCTCAGGTGCTCCTTATAGAATGTCATCGTTAGAGATGGACGAGCTAAAATCTCAGTTAGAGGATTTGTTGGGAAAGAATTTTATACGATTAAGTGTCTTTCCGTGGGGTGTGCCAGTGCTACTGGTAAAGAAGAAAGATGGGAGTATGCGGCTCTGTGTGGATTACAGGCAGCTGAACAAGGTCACAATAAAGAACAAGTATCCATTGCCGAGAATTGATGATCTCATGGATCAGTTACAAGGAATGGGGGTTTTCTCCAAGATCGATTTGAGATCCGGTTATCACCAGATAAGGGTGAGGAGTGAGGATATCCCTAAGACCGCTTTCAGAACTCGTTATGGTCATTACGAGTACACTGTAATGTCCTTTGGGTTGACGAACGCTCCTGCGGTATTCATGGATTACATGAACAGAGTTTTCCGTCCGTTTCTGGATAAATTTGTTGTTGTTTTCATTGACGACATACTAATTTATTCCAAAACTGAAGAAGAGCATGCGGAACACTTGAGGACCGTGTTGCAGATTCTAAAGGAGAAGAAACTCTATGCGAAACTTTCTAAGTGTGAGTTCTGGAAGAGTGAGGTGAAGTTTTTGGGGCATGTAGTGGGTAAACAGGGGATAGCAGTTGATCCATCTAAGGTGGAGGCAGTGATGGAATGGAAGCAACCAACCACAGTAATGGAGATAAGGAGTTTTCTGGGCTTAGCTGGCTATTACCGAAGGTTTATCAAGGGCTTTTCACAGATAGCCTTGCCAATGACAAATTTAACCTGCAAAGACACTCCGTTTGTTTGGACTCTTGAGTACGAGGAGAGCTTTCAAGCATTGAAGAAAAAGTTGACCACTGCACCTGTGTTAGTGTTACCTGAGCCGAACGAACCGTTTGAGGTGTATTGTGATGCCTCATTAAAGGGTCTAGGGTGCGTGCTGATGGAGCATCATAATGTGGTGGTGTATGCCTCACGGCAGTTGAGACCGCACGAAATTAATTACCCTACGCACGATTTGGAGCTTGCTGCGGTTGTGTTTGCCTTGAAGGTGTGGAGGAATTACCACTTTGGGGTTAAGTTCCAAGTTTTCTCTGATCATAAGAGCTTGAAATATCTCTTTGATCAGAAAGAGCTTAATATGAGGTAGAGGAGGTGGATGGAATTATTGAAAGACTACGACTTTGAGTTGAATTACCATCTGGGAAAGGCAAATGTAGTGGCGGATGCGTTAAGTCAGAAGTTGTTATATGCGGCTTGGATGATACTTTAAGAGGAGAAGTTACTCAAGGGATTCGAGAGTCTAAAAATTGGTGCTCGAGAAGTATCTGGAACTTTGTGTTTGAGCCGATTAGAAATCTGAAGTGATTTTAAGTCCGAACTCCTAAAGGCTCATGAAAATGATGAAGCATTATGGAAGGTGTTACCGGCTATTGAGCAAGGGAAACAGTGGAGAGTGTCGGAAGAAAAAGATGGGTTATGGAGATTCAAGGGTAGGATCATTGTGCTGGATGTTGGCACTTTGTGGCAAGATATTTTAAAGGAGGCACACAAAAGCGGATTCTCCATTCACCTGGGAAGTACTAAGATGTACCATGATTTAAAGGCGATATTTTGGTGGCGGGGTATGAAGAATGATGTGGCGGAATATGTTTCAAAGTGCTTAACTTGTCAAAAGGTAAAGATTGAACATCAAAGACCTTCCGGGATGTTGCAACCCTTAGAGATTCCGCAATGGAAATGGGAAAATATTGCAATGGACTTTGTGTCAGGATTGCCAAGGACTAGGGCTGGTTTTGATGCTATCTGGGTGATTGTGGACCGACTGACGAAGTCAACTCACCTTTTACCCATTCGTATGACTTACACCCTTGAGGAGCTAGCACGGTTATATATAAAGGAGATTGTGAGACTTCATGGTGTACCTGCTACTATAATCTCTGATAGAGATCCTTGTTTCACATCAAGGTTTTGGGGTGCATTTCAGAAAGCTTTTGGAACCCGACTAAGCTTGAGCACGGCTTACCATCCTCAAATAGATGGTCAATCCGAGAGGACGATCCAAACACTAGAGGATATGTGGAGAGCTTGTGTTTTGGACCAACCGGCAAGTTGGGATCGGTATATGCCATTAGTGGAGTTTGCATACAATAATAGTTACCATGCGAGCATCTGAATGGCTCCGTATGAGGCCTTGTATGGGAGGAAATGTCAATCTCCACTATGTTGGTATGAAGCTGGAGAGAAAGGCTTGTTGGGGCTGGAAATGATAGCTAAGACCACTGAACAAGTCAAGAAAATCCGAGATAGGATGCTTACGGCGCAGAGTCGTCAAAAGAGTTACGCCAATCAGAGGCGAAAGCCCTTAGAATTTGAGGAAGGAGACCATGTCTTCCTTAAGGTTACTCCGACCACGGGAGTAGGTAGGGCAATTAAAGCAAAGAAGTTGAATCCTCGATACATTGGTCCATTTCAAATCCTGGAGAGGGTTGGACCGGTGGCGTATCGGATGGCTCTACCACCTCATCTTTCGAACCTGCATGATGTGTTTCACATGTCGCAGCTTCGGAAGTACACTCTTGATGCTAGCCATATGTTAGAACCAGAATTGGTTCAGTTAAGAGAAGATCTAACGCTTCCAGTGGCTCCGGTCAGAATTGATGACACTAGTATCCAACGGTTGCGTGGAAAAGTGGTTTCGTTAGTCAAAGTGGCATGGAGTTGAGGCAGTGTCGAGGAACACACTTGGGAACTTGAGTCGGAGATGCGAACGGATTATCCGCATTTATTCTCAGGTAATTACATTTGAATTTTGTAGGAAAAATTTCCAATTAGGTGGGTAGAATGTAAAACCCGATTAATTAACAGCTAATTAACCCATAAATGAGAATTTATTCTAGAAAGCCCAAAATGTGATTTTTATGGCTAAATGTGATAGAGGAGATTGAGATGAGAATTTCGGTACCAATTTTATAGAATTCGGACCAAGATTGGACCGAACGGGCCAAATCGGACCAACCGGACCCAAAGTGGGCCCTTGGCCCAACATAACTAAACTCTAAAACCCTAGTTTTTAGCATTCTCTTTCCTCACTTATCACTCAAACACGCTGAAATTAGAAGGGGGGGGGGGAAGAACACTCTCTCAAGTTCTATCTCTCCCTTGATCTTCAAACCACCATAACTTTTGATCTAGAGCTCCGATTGCCGCACTATTTACGACCACGCGTTCATTGCGGAGAGCTCTACAAAACGCATACAATCAATCTTGAGGTATGGTCTCGATTTCCCGTATCTAATATGTAATATGGTAGGAAATACTTAGGCTAGAGGCCCTAAGATAGGCATTGAATTGTTGATGTTGTTGAATGGTTGAAATATATGATGTGGTCATATATGTGATAATGATTATTGATACCTTGATGGTATGATGTATGAGAAATTATGCATGTTGTGATATATGCTTGATGATTGATTATGGTTGAATTGTGGGTGGAACCATGTTGATGGTGAGTATGATATTGATTGTGTACAATAATGATTTAATGGAATTGGTGTTGTTGAAAATTGGCATGAGGAAAAGTATATGACATGTCAATGTGTTTGAGTTTGAGCCACTTAGGTGAAGTGTGTTAAAATGATGGAATGGTAATTTTGTGAATTGTGGTAAAGTATCAATGTGTGAGTTGAGGAGGCTTGATATTGAATTTGATATATTTTGATTGATTTCAAAAAAAAGGGGATGAAATTAGCATGTTTTGATTGATTTTGAAAAGAGTTGAAAATGGCTTGTTTTGAAAATAGCACTTTGTGGTTTTTATGAAAAACATGGTTTTGGGCATACTTTGGTGGGACATAACTTGGACTACGGATCTCCATTTTGTGCCAAATCTGTTTAGAAATGAAATTGGATCCGGGATGTCCATGCCGTTCGAAGAACGGGTGAAAAAACGATTTAAAATGAGAATGTTATGTCCGTTGGAAGATTGGGGGTTGAATTGTGAATTCTGCAGCTTTGAACATAGAAAATTTTTAGCAGAATGACCTCCGTGCGTAGGCGCACTTGGCGCGTACGCGCCGTTCTTCTAGCAAGCGCCATCCATGCGTGCGCGTGGTGTGCATGGGCGCGCCGATGTGCTGCACCCATGCTCAGCCATTTTCCAGAGAGTTGTGCCAGAACTGTGCCAGATTTGTGCCAGGGGCACGAGAGCACCCATGCGTATGCGTGGCTGACGCGTGCGCGTCGCTTGGCTATTTTTCAATCTACGCGTTAGCGTGCATGACGCATATGCGTCGATGAGTTTTGTGGCCATCCACGCGGGCACGTTAAGTGCGCGTACGCGTGGCCCTGTTTTCATCCCAAAGTTGATTTTTGAGTTTTAAAAGCCAAATTTCATACTTCTAAGCCTCCGATCTCACCACTTATATCTTAAATCATTATGATATGCCTAGTAATGAGAAAAGGGGCTAGGAAATGTGGTAACTTGCGAGTGAAGCAAGGGAAAAATGAATGATCAATGAGGATCAAAGATGATTATGTGAGATGCAGAGGGTGGCGGTAGAAGTGCTTGTTATACCATGGGCCGAAGGGCCGTAATTATTGATGAATTGGCTGGTTATGGATTTAACCGTGAGCCGGATGGCTAGATTATTGCCGTGCTACGGCGGAGCCATGATTATGGCTAAGTATAAATGCATATATGCTGTTGAATGAATTGTGAATGTTGCACTTCCACTGTTGGAGATGAGAGTTTCCCTGGAAGGAAACAGTGGCTAGCCACCACGTGCTCCAGGTTGAGACTCGAAGCTCTTTTGACCCTATGTCGTAAGGGTGGCCGGGCACTGTGAAAGCCCTGGATGAGCTCGCCCCCGTAAATATTCACCAGTGAAGGTGATGGATATAGATCATGATTATGATCAAGTTTATGATGAGTATAACTCGAGTTGGGGATGCGCGACAGAGGGACAGTCCGATGGTAAGCTACCAGGACTTGTTGGTTGGCTCTATAACCGACAGATGATATCATCAGCCATTAGAGACAGGCATTCATCATATGCATACTATGTGAATTGTTTGAGACTGCTTATTTGACTGCATATTACTTGCTAGTTGTCTAAATGCCTTATCTGTTCCTATTTGTATATCTCTTGTTTGAAATAACTGTGTTTGTTATATTATACTCCTGCTGGTGGTTGGGAGGTCTGAAGGAATTGGAAAGGGAAGTATTAGTTAGACTGAAGAATCTTTAGTCAGATGCCCTTTATGGTTTAGCTTGTTTATAAGCTTTGAATTATCTGGAGGAAGTTCTAGGATTTGCCTTCGGCTTTCCTCTATTATTATGTATTATATATGTGGAAGCTATTACCATGCTGGGGACCTCTGGTTCTCACCCATGCGGATTTTGTGATTTTCAAATGCAGGACGTGAGGTTTCTCGCTGAAACATGCTGGAGACTTCTGGATTAGGGAAGATCCCTTGTTCTCGGGACTCTGTTTTGGTTTATCTGTTTTGTTTAGATAATTTTATCTCCATTAAATAATACAAACTGTGATGACTTCTCTTAGAGGAGATTTTGGAGAATAGGTTTTCTGTATTTTGTGTCCCTTTGGGTTTCCTTTGGGGTTTCCTTATTTTATCATATGTATATATTGCTATACTCAGATCGGTTATCTTCGCAACCGGATCTTGAGTCTTGATATTCATTTTTTTGACACTCCTTTGTATATATATAATCTCGCGTTGGTTTATTCTATGTTCGTTATATTATCGAACGGAGTGTTGCACTTTCGAGTTGCGATTTTTTGTATACCCCTTTTTCTACAAAGGCTCCAAGTTATAAACCCTTTTCATACTACTATACGTACTAAATTTTTATTTTTGAGGTCGTAATACCTTGCCATCTCCGAATTATGACTTAAGCATAAGACTCTGTATGGTAGGGTGTTACATTTAGAGGATGGAAAGGAAGCATGCCAAAGTGGAAGGAACACAAGAAGTTAGAGTTTTGAGAAGCTGGCAGTGACGCATACGCATGGATGATGCGTACGTGTGACTGGTGACCCAGACATACAACGCGTATGCGTGGATGACGCGTACGCGTGACAAAGCGTCAGGGGCTGCAGATATCAGAACTCGCTGGAGGCAATTTTTGGGCTATTTTTGGCCCAGTTTCAAGCCCGAAAATGCACATTAGAGACTCTAGTTTCATTCGCATAATTTTAGGTTTTAGGGTTCTTAGTCTTATTTCTTCTTAGTTTTAGAATTCTACCTTGCTTTAGTTTAGTTTTCTTCTACTCTTATTTGTTCTAGCACTTTAGCTATCTTCTTCTCTTATCGATTCCTTTATTTTGCTAATTTAGTTTATGAGTTCATGTGTTACTCTCAATTTTCATCAATGCAATTTATGTTTCATGGTTCTTATTATTTAATTGCTTTGTTATTGTTATTTCTTTGCTTTGGTTAGTCTTAGATTTTGCTATGTCTTGTTAGTTTTCTATGTCTTTATTTTATGCCTTCCAAGTATTTGATAAAATGCTTAGTTGGATTTTAAACTAGATTTTTATGTTCTTAACTTGGATTGATCAATTAGAGACTCTTCAGTTGTCAAAATTCATTTGTTGATTGGTGATTGACAATTTCTAGTTGGCTTAAGCTTCACTAAATCTAGTCTTTGATTAGGACTTGTGAACTTAAGTTGATTTTTCTCACTTGACTTTCCTTTTAGAGGTTAACTAAGTGAGAACAAAAGGCAATTACCATCGCCATTAAGGATGATAATGAGGATAGGACTTCAAATTCTCAATCCTTGCTAGGACTTTTCTTAGCTGTTATTTTATTTCCTTGCTATTTACATTACTTGTCTCTTATCACAAAAACCCCAAAAATACTTTTCCATAGCCAATTATAAGTACACTTCCCTATAATTCCTTGAGAGATGACTCGAGGTTTGAATACTTCGGTTTACTTTTATTGGGTTTGTATTTGTGACAAACAAATTAAATTTGATTGAGGTTGAATTGTTGGTTTAGAACTATACTTGCAACGTGATTATTTTTGTAAAATTCTTTACCGACTGATAAACCCATATTTCATGAGTTCTTTTGTGCTTAATTTGAATGATTTATTCAATCCTTCACCTACTTATTCACATTAATTGCATGATTTTACTTTCCCTTCCTTATTATGTCATATTGTGAAAAACATGTTTCCTAAGCTTTAAAATTAATTGTTTTAATTACCTTTATTTCCATTCGATGCCATGATTAGTGTGTTGAGTAGTCTCAGGTTTTCTAAGGCTGAATGACTTAAAGGATGAAAAAGGAAACATACAAAAATGGAAGGAGAATGCAAAATGGAGCTTTAAGGAAACTGGTATCCACGCGATCGCATGGACGACGCGATCACGTGCCAGAAGCGAAGAAGCAGCGACGCGGCTGCATGACTGACGCGACCGCGCGCCTCAAGTAGAACACCCACTACGCGGACGCGTGACCGACGCGTGATGACAAGTCATCTTAGGCTAGTTTCACAAGCCTTTTTCATCAGTTTTTACTTGGTTTTATGCACTTTCTTGAGCCACAAGTAAGCCATTTGGGTGGAATTTCATGTTTCCTTAGATTCAATCAACCATGGATGAATTGATGCATTTTCATGAGTTTTTGTGCAATAATTGCTTATATATCAAGAAGAAGAAGAACTCTCATGATTATAGCATAGCTTTGATGCAATTGTTGATTGATGATAGGTGGAAAGATGCTTGGAAGAAGGTTGAAGAAAAGGGGATAGCAAGGGGCAAGAAGAAGGATCACGTTTGAGCTCAAGTTTGCCTCAAACTTGGACTCAAACGTGAGGAAGAGTGCAACCATAGCCTGAAGGGGTATACTTCCAACAAAAATAACTTGAGCTACATAGCTCCAAATGAGGTGATTCAAAAAGCAATGAAAAGTAGGAATCGAGAGCTTTCCAAGAATATATGGCACTGCATGGTGGACACTAAAATTAAGGGAGAAAACTGCCCCGAAATGTGCACAAACGAACATGGTGTCAACCTGCAGTGAAGCCAACTGACCTCTGCACCTTCGATGGAGTATAACTCGAGCTGTGAAGCTCCAAACTATGCGCTCTTAATGGCATTGGAAAGTAGACATTCAGGGCTTTCCAACAATATATAATAGTATGGGGTGAACAATGCGTTTGCGCCTCCAGAATCTGGCGTTTTCGACCACGTTTGAGGCAAACGTCGCCTCAAACGTTGCACACCAAAGCCAGCGACCCTGTCCCCTTTAAAGGAGCATAACTTGAGTTGTAGATGTCCAATTGAAATGATTCCAATTGGGTTAGAAAGCTGACATTCAGAGCTTAACAACCACATATAATAGTCTACAGTGGGGATGAAATTGGCAACGTTGACAAGAGGAGAAAGAAGCGCCCCAAGACTTGAACACCAACGCCTGAGCCTCACATTTGCGCCAAAGTTTGAGGCAAACGTGAGGCCAAACGTTTCTTGAATGGCTGCCCTGGAGGAAGCCCACGCCTGCGCCAATGTTTGATTTCAAACGTGAGGTCAAACGCCAATGACAGCAGCTGGCTGGTTCTGCATAACTTACACGAAGACATTTGAGTCAACGTTTGCCTCAAACGTTGACTCAAACGTGAAGCACCAATAGCCCAATTTGCATGCAGATTTCTCCTCAAGACCAAGAGTGATCAATTGGGGCCATCTCCAAATAATTGAACCAAGGCCATCCGGATCCATCTGCAACTCAATCCCACTCCAAAGCAAGCAAAGCCCACATGACTCAAAGGCACACAGAGAAGCTAGATTAGGAATTTTATTTTATAAATATTGATTTGATTTTTCATTTTCATTTTGTAAAAGCCTATATAAAGGCATTGGTTTCATTTCACTAAAGGAAAGGCTAGCTCCACTAGGGAGCATTAGGAGTAGTAGAGAGCTCTCTCTTTAGTTTTTCTCTTTGTTTTAAAATTTTAGATTGAGATTGGAAGGAATTCTGTTTTCATTCTCCATCTGCAACTTCTCTTGTTCTTCTTCTGCATAATTGAGAATTGAATTTACATTTCACTTGCTGTTTGATTTATTTCTCTTCTGCTAATTATTTTCTACTTTGATCAAGGAAGGAATTGAGATCTAGACTTGTTTTCTAGTCTCTTTGATTTCCTAAGATCTTCATTTTGATTTTCCAATTGAGTTGAATTTAATTTCTGTTTGCTTCTTCAAGCAATTCTACTTTCTCTGTTTGAGATCGGTTGCAAGTTACTGCATCTTTTACTTCTCTGTTTGATTGCCATTTACAATTTCTCGTTTGATTTCTTGAATCCCAGCTCCCAAAATCCTTTTATTCTTCCTGTATTTTAAATTTTCTATTGCTTGATCTACTGCTTTCTTTAATTTCCAGCACCCACTCCCATTTACATTTCATGCAATTTACCGTCCTTGTCATTTAAGATTTTGCCAATTTACATTTCTTGCTCTTTAAGTTTCTGCCCATTTACTTTCTGCACTTTTAATTCTTGCAATTTCCTTTCTATTGGTTACACTTCACACAATTCACTCAATGTTAGCTTGACTAAACTAATCACCCACTAAAGTTACTTGATCCATCAATCCCTGTGGGATCGACCTCACTCCCGTGAGTTATTATTACTTGATGCGACCCGGTATACTTGCCGGTTAGATCTATGTGTTTGGAAATTCGTTTTTCCACAAAAACACCCATAAAGTTTTTGGCACCGTTGCCAGGGATTGATTAGATCAACAATGATTAAGTGGGTGAGAAGTCTAGATCAAGCATTTTTTTGTTTTTGTTCTCTGTTCCAAGTTGACACCAAGGTGATTGTCTTTTTGCCTCACTAAGAAATTCTCATCTCTGATATGAGTAATTTCAATTTTCCTTGGTGTTGTGTTTTCTGAAATTCAAATGGAGTTCAACTCATCTTATGATCAAACAAATTTTATGGGGTATTACCCACCATCACCAATCTCTAATGGTGGCTGGGAGTATCACCAAGAAAATACCAATTATGAGCACTCCAATTCATGGAGATTTGCTTCAGAGACACAAGATGAGCAAGAGAATCATATGGGGTACTTCCCACCACCACAAAATGATTCAAGTCATTATTCTAATGGTGGCTGGGAGTATCATCATGGAATGAAAGAGCATCCACCCTCACGTCCTAGTTTCTCATTTGAAAGTTCTTCATCACTTGATTATGCCTCAACACAAAGTTTCCTCCAAAATCCATACAAGTCATCCCATCAATCACACAACTCATTCCACACCCCTCAACACAACTTCACCACAACACATCCACGTCACCAAAATTACTCTCAATCTTCATCTCTTGAACCAGCAGATGAGGATTACCTTCAAGCCATTGAAATACATAGAAAACTCGTGGAAAGATACACACAACCCCAATTCTGGAAAGAAATCATCCTCAAGAAGATGAATGGGCCCTTAGAGCAAATAAGGAGGAACTTAGAACCATTAAACAGTGAGGATGAAGTCCAACTTGTGGGTGAGGAAGTGGAAAAGCAAGATGAGGAAGCCTCTGTGTCAAGTGAAAATTCAATGGAAAAGGAGGTTATGGAGGTGTTTGAACCTGTGGCTTCATGTTCACATAAGCTAATTGAGGTGATAAAGGAACATGAAATTTCACTCCCAAAAGACTTAATGGAAGATCATGTAACAGAAGAGGAGGAAGCCAATCAAAGAGATTCACACTCAATTGAAGCAGAAAATTACAGGAAGGGAGAGCTCAATAAACCATCAATTCAAAAAGCTATTGATGAAGAGAACACTCCAACAATCACACAACCACCAAAGCTTGGATTCAAGGAAGTAAAGGCAATCAACAAAAGCACCGAGAAGAGGATTGTGACCAAGCTACAAAGGACAATATTCATGAGGAAGAGAAGGTCAACTACAAGCAATCCTCCCCCTGATCCAGCAAGCAAGCTCAATCAAGCCATTAACCAAAGAAAGCTTGCTGAGGAGAGACCAAGACAGGGGGCAATAGCTGAATGTTCTCCTTCCTTGAGGCATTCCTCTTAATAAACTGGAAGAAGAGGAAGAAAGTCATCAAGCATAGGTCAGTAGTTTTTCTTTCTTAGCTATTTCAATAAATAAGTTAAGTAGATTTCTCTGTATTGCAAGGAGCTAAGTTTGGTGTTGCACACCAAAATAATTAAGGGGTGAATGTTGGAAGCTAAGTTTGGTGTTCCACCAAAATAATTATTTAACACATTGCACCCTCAGCATGATTAGTATCGGCTCCAAACAATCAGAGAAAATACTTAATGATTGTTATGTTTCTAGTTTTTAGTTTGTTTTCTAGTTTACATCCATTTTCTAGTTCATAGTTCACTTTCTTAATAAAAGGTACTTGATGTTTCATGCATGCATTTATTCTACTGCATATAGAAGTAGGAAAGGAACTAAGTTTGGTGTTCCCACACCAACTTAGGATCAGAGAAACACAAGCATACATGCATGCTAACTGTGTCTCAAGTGCTTGGGGAACAAGCAACTTTCAATATCTTTTGTAGGAAGTCATTCAATCTCTTGGAGGAAAAGATACATCATCATGGACAAAAGAAGGACATGGAATCTAACAAAGATGATGACACAGCGGAAACAAATAGACTCCAAGAGGTTGTACTGTTCTCTGACTGACTTTAGTTTAAATATTCTAATTGAAAGTGCAAATGTCCCTTGTTGAGTAGTGTTCTTTAGATTTATTTACTGTCTGCTAGTTTGTTTGTTTTCATGCTGTTTTGGCTTGATAGTTTAAGTGCTTGATTCACTTTCAACTTATTTGAATTATATGCTTTGTCCGTCATGCTTGAATAAAAGAAAAATAACTGTGAAATAGAGAAAGAGTAAAAGTCTAGTATGATATGAGACAAAATGAGGTTATGTGGTGGTATGTGCTGGTTCATTAGTTGATAAATAAGGCTGAATGTTGGCATGACTTTGTGATATGAACTTGAGTTACATTTCATGAGACTTGAAAAATGAAAAAAAAAGGTCCAAAATAAAAAAAATGTAAGAAAAAGAAGCAAAAAAAGAAATAAACAAGGCTGGGCACCAATGGCTTGAGATTTGGATATATGCCTGTGATGCTTTTGTACAAAGATAAGCTTGGATAACTAGGTTCTAAGGGGTGCTTCATCACCTAGCAACTTGGGTTAACTAACCCAGGATTGCCAACCGAAAGTCCACCATCAAGAGCTACTTTGAGACAAATCATTTAGTGACCCAAAGAGGTGCTAGGCATCAATTTCCAAAGAAAAAAACAAAGCCAAATGCCTGTGATGTGTGTGTGCTAAGGAGAGGCTTGAGCAAGTAAGCCCATAGGGGTGTTTCAACACCTAGCATCTTGAACCAACTGGGGTGGGAATGCTGGCTGAAAGCTTACTCTAAAAAGTCGCCTTACTACATAGCATTAAGCCTCAGCAAAGAAAGAGAACAAGAAAAAAAAAACTAAGGACCAGGCAATAACAAATCTCATTTTTTGTGCGATTCAAGTAAGGATCCAGAGGAATGTTGATGTCTCAGCCACAGAATAAAAATCCCTAAGATACTATGCATGAAAACCCCATTTACCAGTATTCAATGTCTTCTAATAAAAGGGCTTATACACTTCTCTGCTTCTAGTAATTTTTCTTATGTTTTATTGCTTGCTTGGGGACAAGCAAGATTTAAGTTTGGTGTTGTGATGACAAGTCATCTTAGGCTAGTTTCACAAGCCTTTTTCATTAGTTTTTACTTGGTTTTATGCACTTTCTAGAGCCACAAGTAAGCCATTTGGGTGGAATTTCATGTTTCCTTAGATTCAATTAACCATGGATGAATTGATGCATTTTCATGAGTTTTTGTGCAATAATTGCTTATATATCAAAAAGAAGAAGAACTCTCATGATTATAGCATAGCTTTGATGCAATTGTTGATTGATGATAGGTGGAAAGAGGCTTAGAAGAAGGTTGAAGAAAAGGGGACAGCAAGGGGTAAGAAGAACGATCACGTTTGAGCTCAAGTTTGCCTCAAACTTGGACTCAAACGTGAGGAAGAGTGCAACCAGCCTGAAGGGGTATAATTCCAACAAGAATAACTTGAACTACAGAGCTCCAAATGCGGTGATTCAAAAAGCAATGGAAAGTAGAAATCGAGAGCTTTCCAAGCATATATGGCACTACATGGTGGACACTAAAATTAAGGGAGAAAACTGCCCCGAAATGTGTACAAACAAACATGGTGTCAACCTGCAGTGAAGCCAACTGACCTCTGCACCGTCTATGGAGTATAACTCGAGCTGTGAAGCTCCAAACTATGCGCTCCCAATGGCATTGTAAAGTAGACATTCAGAGCTTTCCAACAATATATAATAGTATGGGGTGGACAATGCGTTTGAGCCACCAGAATCTGGCGTTTTCGACCACATTTGAGGCAAACGTCGCCTCAAACGTTGCACACCAAAGCCAGCGACCCTGTCCCCTTCAAAGGAGCATAACTTGAGTTGTAGATGTCTAATTGAATTTATTTTAATTGGGTTAGAAAGCTGACATTCAGAGCTTTCCAACCATATATAATAGTTTACAGTGGGCATGAAATTGGCAACGTTGACAAGAGGACAAAGAAGCGTCCCAAGACTTGAACACCAACGCCTGAGCCTCATGTTTGCGCCAAAGTTTGAGGCAAACGTGAGGCCAAACGTTTCTTGAATGGCTGCTCTGGAGGAAGCCCACGCCTGCGCCAATGTTTGACCTCAAACGTGAGGTCAAACGCCAATGACAGCAGCTGGCTGGTTCTGCATAACTTACACGAAGACGTTTGAGTCAACGTTTGCCTCAAACGTTGACTCAAACGTGAAGCACCAATAGTCCAGTTTGCATGCAGATTTCTCCTCAAGAGCAAGAGTGATCAATTGGGGCCATCTCCAACTAATTGAACCAAGGCCATCCAGATCCATCTTCAACCCAATCCCACTCCAAAGCAAGCAAAGCCCACATGACTCAAAGGCACACAGAGAAGCTAGATTAGGATTTTTATTTTATAAATATTGTTTTGATTTTTCATTTTCATTTTGTAAAAGACTATATAAAGGCATTGGTTTCATTTCACTAAAGGAAAGGCTAGCTCCACTAGGGAGCATTAGGAATAGTAGAGAGCCCTCTCTTTAGTTTTTCTCTTTGTTTTGAAATTTTAGATTGAGATTGGAAGGAATTCTATTTTCATTCTCCATCTGCAACTTCTCTTGTTCTTCTTCTGCATAATTGAGAATTGAATTTACATTTCACTTGTTGTTTGATTTACTTCTCTTCTGCTAATTATTTTCTACTTTGATCAAGGAAGAAATTGAGATCTAGACTTATTTTCTAGTCTCTTTGATTTCCTAAGATCTTCATTTTGATTTTCCAATTGAGTTGAATTTAATTTCCGTTTGCTTCTTCAAGCAATTCTACTTTCTTTGTTTGAGATCGGTTGCAAGTTACTGCATCTTTTACTTCTCTGTTTGATTGCCATTTACAATTTCTTGTTTGATTTCTTGAATCCCAACTCCCAAAATCCTTTTATTCTTCCTGCAATTTAAATTTCCTGTTGCTTGATCTACTGCTTTCTTTAATTTCCAACACCCACTCCCATTTACATTTCACGCAATTTACCGTCCTTGTCATTTAAGATTTTGCCAATTTACATTTCTTGCTCTTTAAGTTTCTGCCCATTTACTTTCTGCACTTTTAATTCTTGCAATTTCCTTTATGTTGGTTACACTTCACACAATTCACTCAATGTTAGCTTGACTAAACTAATCACCCACTAAAGTTGCTTGATCCATCAATCCCTGTGGGATCGACCTCACTCCCGTGAGTTATTATTACTTGATGCGACCCGGTATACTTGCCGGTTAGATCTATGTGTTTGGAAATTCGTTTTTCCACAAAAACACCCATCAAGTTTTTGGCGCCGTTGCCGGGGATTGATTAGATCAACAATGATTAAGTGGGTGAGAAGTCTAGATCAAGCATTTTTTTATTTTTGTTCTCTATTCCAAGTTGAAACCAAGGTGTTTGTGTTTTTGCCTCACTAAGAAATTCTCATCTCTGATATGAGTAATTTCAATTTTCCTTGGTGTTGTGTTTTCTGAAATTCAAATGGAGTTCAACTCATCTTATGATCAAACAAATTTTATGGGGTATTACCCACCATCACCAATCTCTAATGGTGGCTGGGAGTATCACCAAGAAAATACCAATTATGAGCACTCCAATTCATGGAGATTTGCTTCAGAGACACAAGATGAGCAAGAGAATCATATGGGATACTTCCCACCACCACAAAATGATTCAAGTCATTATTCTAATGGTGGCTGGGAGTATCATCATGGAATGAAAGAGCATCCACCCTCACGTCTCAGTTTCTTATTTGAAAGTTCTTCATCACTTGATTATGCCTCAACATAAAGTTTCCTCCAAAATCCATACAAGTCATCCCATCAATCACACAACTCATTCCACACCCCTCAACACAACTTCACCACAACACATCCACGTCACCAAAATTACTCTCAACCTTCATCTCTTGAACCAGCAGATGAGGATTACCTTCAAGCCATTAAAATACATAGAAAACTCGTGGAAAGATACACACAACCCCAATCATGGAAAGAAATCATCCTCAAGAAGATGAATGGGCCCTTAGAGCAAACAAGGAGGAACTTAGAACCATTAAACAGTGAGGATGAAGTCCAACTTGTGGGTGAGGAAGTGGAAAAGCAAGATGAGGAAGCCTCTGTGTCAAGTGAAAATTCAATGGAAAAGGAGGTTATGGAGGTGTTTGAACCTGTGGCTTCATGTTCACATAAGCTAATTGAGGTGATAAAGGAACATGAAATTTCACTCCCAAAAGACTTAATGGAATATCATGTAACAGAAGAGGAGGAAGCCAATCAAAGAGATTCACACTCAATTGAAGCAGAAAATTACAGGAAGGGAGAGCTCAATAAACCATCAATTCAAAAAGCTCTTGATGAAGAGAACACTCCAACAATCACACAACCACTAAAGCTTGGATTCAAAGAAGTAAAGGCAATCAACAAAAGCACCGAGAAGAGGATTGTGACCAAGATACAAAGGACAATATTCATGAGGAAGAGAAGGTCAACTACAAGCAATCCTCCCCCTGATCCAGCAAGCAAGCTCAATCAAGCCATTAACCAAAGAAAGCTTGCTGAGGAGAGACCAAGACAGGGGACAATAGCTGAATGTTCTCCTTCCTTGAGGTCATTCCTCTTAATAAACTGGAAGAAGAGGAAGAAAGTCATCAGGCATAGGTCAGTAGTTTTTCTTTCTTAGCTATTTCAATAAATAAGTTAAGTAGATTTCTCTGTATTGCAAGGAGCTAAGTTTGGTGTTGCACACCAAAATAATTAAGGGGTGAATGTTGGAAGCTAAGTTTGGTGTTCCACCAAAATAATTATTTAACACATTGCACCCTCAGCATGATTAGTATCGGCTCCAAACAATCAGAGAAAATACTTAATGATTGTTATGTTTCTAGTTTTTAGTTTGTTTTCTAGTTTACATCCATTTTCTAGTTCATAGTTCACTTTCTTAATAAAGGTACTTGATGTTTCATGCATGCATTTATTCTACTGCATATAGAAGTAGGAAAGGAACTAAGTTTGGTGTTCCCACACCAACTTAGGATCAGAGAAACACAAGCATACATGCATGCTAACTGTGTCTCAAGTGCTTGGGGAACAAGCAACTTTCAATATCTTTTGTAGGAAGTCATTCAATCTCTTGGAGGAAAAGATACATCATCATGGACAAAAGAAGGACATGGAATCTAACAAAGATGATGACACAGCAGAAACAAATAGACTCCAAGAGGTTGTACTGTTCTCTGACTGACTTTAGTTTAAATATTCTAATTGAAAGTGCAAATGTCCCCTGTTGAGTAGTGTTCTTTAGATTTATTTACTGTCTGCTAGTTTGTTTGTTTTCATGCTGTTTTGGCTTGATAGTTTAAGTGCTTAATTCACTTTCATCTTATTTGAATTATATGCTTTGTCCGTCATGCTTGAATAAAAGAAAAATAACTGTGAAATAGAGAAAGAGTAAAAGTCTAGTATGATATGAGACAAAATGAGGTTATGTGGTGGTATGTGCTGGTTCATTAGCTGATAAATAAGGCTGAATGTTGGCATGACTTTGTGATATGAACTTGAGTTACATTTCATGAGACTTGAAAAATGAAAAAAAAAGGTCCAAAATAAAAAAATGTAAGAAAAAGAAGCAAAAAAAAGAAATAAACAAGGCTGGGCACCAATGGCTTGAGATTTGGATATATGCCTGTGATGCTTTTGTACAAAGATAAGCTTGGATAACTAGGTTCTAAGGGGTGCTTCATCACCTAGCAACCTGGGTTAACTAACCCAGGATTGCCAACCGAAAGTCCACCATCAAGAGCTACTTTGAGACAAAGCATTTAGTGACCCAAAGAGGTGCTAGGCATCAATTTCCAAAGAAAAAAACAAAGCCAAATGCCTGTGATGTGTGTGTGCTAAGGAGAGGCTTGAGTAAGTAAGCCCATAGAGGTGTTTCAACACCTAGCATCTTGAACCAACTGGGGCAGGAATGCTGGCTGAAAGCTTACTCTAAAAAGTGATAAATGATTTTTCAGCTAGAGAACACATAGCCTATGAGTTTTGAGCTTAACTGTATGGTTACATTCAAACCATAATTTTTATTCCTGTGTGTTCCAACCTTCTTTCTTATTTTGGTGTTCTTTACTTTGTTTTAGTCTATATGTCCGATTGTAGAATATAGGTACATCCCAAAATAATGATTGAGGCCATTATTTGATTTTAGCTCACTTACCCCAGATTAGCCTACCTTTTACATCACCTTTGTTAGCCCCCTTGAGCCTTTTAAAACCTCTTTATTCTATTTAGCCAAATTACTAGCCTTAAGCAGAAAAACAAAAGAAAATCCCAAGTGAATCCTTGGTTAGCTTAAGATAGAAAATTATTAATAGAGTAAAATGTGGGAAACCTTATGGGAACATAGTTGATAAAAACAAAAGGTAGAAAAATTAGAAAGAATAAAGCAACTCAGAAATTTTGGGAAGCATGCTCATGAAAATTCAAATTAATTAAAATTACCATGTGTATTCAAAAAAAAAAGGGTTATTTTTCAAGCATGTAAATAAGGGGATACAAAAAGAACTCCCCAATGCAAAATAAAAATAAATGCACATGGGATAAAAACAAGAACTGAAACATGAGCATGTCACATCAAAAGTGAGAAAATAGGGAGAATAGGTAAAGAAGCATTATTTTACTAAATATGTATGTTAGGTGAGATCTTAGTCTAATTAAGGATTCACTTATTAGCTCACTTAGCCTTATACATATATCCTTACCTTTACCTTGACCCCATTACAACCTTGATTAAAGACCTCATGAGTTTTGGTATGACTATGTTCTATAATTGTTGATTGGTTAGACGAAAAACAAAGTTATAGAAGGGAAGAATAGAAAGAAGAATAGAGTGATTAACCCAATAAACACTGAGTGATTAGAGAGTAAACACAAAATCCAGTAAGGGTTCAATAGCTCATTAACATTTATCTCTATTCAAATTAATAATTGTCTTGCAAGTTTTAATGTTTTCTTTCTCATCTCACTTGCGTTATTATTTGAGGGTTAGCTATATATGTATATATAACTCCTTGAGAATGCGAAATAATTTAACTACATGTAGGCTTTATATATGAGTGGATAAATTAGAATTGCATGACTCATTAGGTAGATGCATTTAGAATAGGTTGCATTTCATAACATTCCATCACTTTAACCTTAATTATTTACCTTGGATTTAGCATGAGGACATGCTAGTGTTTAAGTGTGGGGAGGTTGATAAACCCATATTTCATGAGTTCTTTTGTGCTTAATTTGAGTGATTTATTCAATCCTTCACCTACTTATTCACATTAATTGCATGATTTTACTTTTCCTTCCTTATTATGTCATATTGTGAAAAACATGTTTCCTAAGCTTTAAAATTAATTGTTTTAATTACCTTTATTTCCATTCGATGCCATGATTAGTGTGTTGAGTAGTCTCAGGTTTTCTAAGGTTGAATGACTTAAAGAATGAAAAAGGAAACATACAAAAATGGAAGGAGAAGGCAAAATGGAGCTTTAAGGAAACTGGTATCCACGCGATCGCATGGACGACGCGATCGCGTGCCAGAAGCGAAGAAGCAGCGACGCGGCCGCATGACTGACGCGACCGCGCGCCTCAAGTAGAACACCCACGATGCGGATGCGTGACCGACGCGACCACATGGCAAGGAAAAGCTCCAGACGACGCGACTGCGTGACCCACGCAGACGCGTGACAGAGGCCACGTATCAGAATTCACAGAATACGCCCCCAGTGATTTCTGAAGCTCTTTTTGGCCCAGATCCAAGCACAGACATCATAGATTAGAGGTTATAAAGTGGAGGAATGCATCCATTCAGGGAGAGCTCGCCAATTTCTATTTTTCATGATTTAGATTTAGTTTAGAGAGAGATTCTCTCTCTCTCTCTCTCTTTAGGATTTAGGATTTCTTCTTGTTTTGAGAGTAACTCTGGATCCAGGTTTAATGTTCTTTTATTTTCAGTTTACTTTTATTTATTTATTTGCTTTTAATATTTGAATTGATTTATGAATTATTCCATGTTACAGATCTCTATTTTGAATTAATGATATTTGAAGTATTTTCATTTAAGATTGTTCTCTTTGATTTAAGTTACTATTGCCTTCCATCTAAGGTCACCTCTATTATTCTAGCAATTTTACTTTTTCCCCTTTTGGTTTTGGTTAAGAAATCCGTAACTCAACAGTTATTAAACTCAACATATTTGATATTCGTTATCTTGCTAATTGAGCTGAACTTAAGTAATCCCAACCTTTTCTTAGAAAATAAATAGGATTCAAAGTTCAATTTAATTAGTCCCTTGACTTTCCCTTGCTTTAGTAAAGGTTGACCAAGTGGAGTTTAGATTCAACTTTCCTTATAGTTGAGAGAGATAACTACGTTGGACCTCCAATTTCTCATACCTTGCCCAAAAGTTTGCTTTACAGTATTTATTCATTTTTAATTGCCATTTAAATTATTTGTCATATAACATATTCCCACCTTACTTCCAAAACCCCAATTTACAAACTCATAACCAATAATAAGAACATACCTTCCTCGCAGTTCCTTGAGAAGACGACCCGAGGTTTAATACTCGGTTATCAATTTTAAAAGGGGTTTGTTACTTGTGACAACCAAAACGTTTGTACGAAGGGATTTCTGTCGGTTTAGAGACTATATCTACAATGCGACTGTTTTTATGAAATTCTTTACTGGAAAAAATCCTAACATCACCGATATTTTTCTCCCATCACATATATGGAATTTGTAGTAGAATTGAAAGCAATAATAGGAATAGAGTTGAGAGTCGGAGTTGCTTTGTCTTTCTGAATGAACTCTGGTACTACTGTCTTCTTTGCTTTTGAATGATCTTCTTCTATGACAGGCTGTATGTGATCAACGTCATTGCCCATTGTCATTGATCTTCTCTGCTACAAAATGAACGCCATTGCCTGTGGTCATTTAATCTGATGGAAAGTGAAGCTCTAGCAATTCATTCTCTTGGCGATCCTACTCAAAATGCCACGGACAAGGTCGAATCTTCCGGATCAGAAAATGCTACTTTTATGGATTCTAGCCTATACCACGGAGACCCTAATCTCCCCAGAAATCATCTGAACTGGTGTCTCAAGAAGTCTCCAATGAAGTCGTGGATTAACCGTCTGAGAGATGTATAAACATAGCTGTCGGCACGTGCTTTTCCGGCTAGGTATTCACACGAACCCAAGTAGACGTGGGTGTTTGTCAAACACGTTCGTCTTAATGTGATGAACAAAGCTAATTTGTTAGATCATCTTATTCACCACGATGAAGATCAGATATACATCTTAGAAGTAAATCGAACACTGATCGAAGAAGAAATAGTAGTACTTTTATTAATTCATGGGACTCAGCAAGACTCCTCCCCTCAACCTAGGAGGATTAGAAACTCATACTGAAATTAAAATACAATGTAAAACTCGAAAATAGCATGATGTGGTCTATGCAAAAATCATGTAAAATAACACTTAAATACTAAACAGGTGACTAGTAAGGGTAAAATAGTCTTTTTAGTACTAAAATTCACTTCTGGAGCTCACTTGGTGAGTGTTTGGGCTGAGCTTTGATGAGATCCACGTGCTATGAGGCTCCTTGGGCATGGAACGCCAGCTAGGGGGTCCTCTCTAGGCGTTTGTACATTGGTCTCTGCTCTTTGGACGCTGGACACCTGGAAGGGGGCAAGAAGCTGGCGTTGGATGCCAGGTTTGGGCCTTCTAATCCGAAGCAAAGTATAAATTATTATATATGGCTAGAAAGCTCTGGAAGTCAGCTTTTCATAGCCATTGAGAGAACTCCATTTTGACCTCTTTAACTCTAGAAAAGGTCTTTCGAATACAGGAAGATCAGAATTGGACAGCATCTGCAGTGCTTTCTCTGTCTCTGAATCAGACCTCTACTCCAGCTCCTCAATTTTAGCCAGAAAATACTTGAAATTGCCCAAAAACACAAAAACTCATATTAAAATACAAAAATGTGAATTTAACACTAAAACCTATAAAAACTTTATAAAAACTAAACAAAAACTACTAAAAACTATATGAAAATGATGCCAAAAAGCGTATAAAATATCCGCTCATCACAACACCAAACTTAAACTGTTGGTTATCCCCAACCAACTAAAAACACAGTAGGATAAAAGAAAATTATGATACAATAAATTTCTAAGTTTCAAATGAAGCTTAGTTACAATAAGATGAGCGGGACTTAGTAGCTTTTTGCTTCTGAATAGTTTTGGCATCTCACTATCCATTGAAATTCAGAGATGTTGGCATCCTCAGGAACTTAGAATCCAGATAATATCATTGACTCTCCTAGTTAAGCTTATTTTGATTCTTGAACAGAGCTTTTAGAGTCTTGGTCGTGACCCTAAGCACTCTGTTTTCCAGTATTGCCACCGGATACATTCATGCCACAAACACTTTAACTGGGTGAACCTTTTCAAATTGTGACTCAGCTTTGCTAGAAGCCCCAGATAGAGGTGTCCAGAGCTCTTAAGCACACTCTTTTTGCTTTGGACCACGACTTTAACTGCTCATTCTCAAACTTTTCACTTGACACCTTCACGCCACAAGCACATGGTTAGGGACAACTTGGTTTAGCTGCTTAGGTCAGGATTTTATTTCTTTGGGCCCTCCTAACCACCAATGCTCAAAGCCTTGGGCCCTTTTATCTTTGCCTTTTGGTTTAAAGGATTATTGGCTTTTTGCTCTTGCCTTTTGGTTTAAATAGCTTTTGGCTTTTTCTACTTGCTTTTTATTTTTTTTCTCTTTATTTTTTGTCACTTTTTTTTTCGCATGCAAGCTTTTTTCTTTTTGCTACTTTTTCTTACTTCTAGAATCAATTTTTAGAGTTTTCAGATCACCAATAATATTTCACTATCATCATCATTCTTTCAAGAGCCAAAATTCATAAATTTCAACTTCAAATATGCACTATTTAATCATACATTCAGAAAACAAAAGCAAATGACACCACATCAACATAATTAAACTAATCTTATTATAAAACTTAAAATTCATGCATCTCTCAATTCTTTTCAATAAAAAATTTCTTTTAAACAAGGTGAGAGATATATGGGACATTTTACAACATAAAGACATCAAATGCAAATGATCATGCAACTAGAACAAGAGAACAGAAAATAAAACAGATAGAAAATAGAAAAATTGGAAGAAAGGGGTGTAAAAGAGAACGAATCCACCTTTAATGGTGGCGTCTAGTGCTCCTCCTTGAGGATCCAATGTGCTGCTTGATCTCTTCTATGTCATCCATTTGCCTTTGTTGCTCTTCCTTCATAGCCCTTTGGTCTTCCCTTTTGGCTCTTTGATATTCTCTGATTTCATTGAGGGTGGTGGCATGTCCTTGATGCTCCATCCTCAATTGCTCTATATTAGTGCTCAATTCTCCAAGAGAAGTTTTCCATTGATCTCAATAGCTTTGGGGAGGAAAATACATCCCTTGAGGCATCTCAGGGATCTCATGATGAGGCGGATGCATAGGTTCTTGTGCATGTTCACTGGATTGCTCCATTCACTTCTTAGTGATGGGCTTATCCTCCCCAATAGAGACATATCCAGTTATGACAATTCCAACTGAATTGCATAAGTGACAGATAAGGTGCGGGAATGCTAATCTTACATCGGTGTGAGGCTTCTCAGCTACTTTGTACAATTCTTGAGGAATCACCTCATGAACTTCCACCTCAGTTCCAATCATGATGCAATGAATCATGATGGTTCTATCAATGGTCACTTCTGACCGGTTTCTAGTAGGGATGATGGATCTTTGAATGAATTCCAACGATTATCTAGATATGAGCTTTAGGGCAACCCTTCTTAACTGAATGGACTTGCCTTGGAAATCCCTTTTTCACTATGCGCCTTCTACACAGATATCTGAGAGTACTTGATCCAATCTCTGATCAAAGTTGACTCTCCTAGTGTAAGGATGAGGATCTCCTTGCAATAGAGGCAAGCTGAATGCCAACCTCACACTTTCCAGGCTAAAATCTAAGATTCTTCCTCAGACCATGGTGATCCAAATCCTTGGATTTGGGTTCAAACTAGTGTCATGGTTTTTGGTAACCCATGCATTAGCATAGAACTCTTGCACCATGAGAATCCCAACATCTTGAATGAGATTGGTTAGGACTTCCCAACCTCTTCTCTGGATCTCTCTTCGAATTTCCAGATACTCATTCTTCTTGAGCATGAAAGGGACCTTGGGGATCATTTTCTTCTTATCCACTACTTCATAAAAGTGGTCTTGGTGAGCTTTGGTGATGAATCTCTCCATCTCCCAAGATTCAGAGGGATTGGCTACTGCATTTCCTTTTCTCTTCCTAGAGGAGTCTCCAACCTTGGGTGTGATGAATGGTAATGGAAAGAAAAAAGCTATGCTTTTCCAACACTAAACTTAAAACTTTGCTCGTCCTCGAGCAAAATTAAAGAAAGAAGAAGAATGGAGTAGAAGAAGAAGAAAATAGAATATGGGAGAGGAAGAGAGAGGGCTCGGCCTTGTGGGTGTATTAGGGTATGAGAGGTGTGTGTATGAAGGGATATTAAGAGGGGTATTTATAGGAGTGGGGAAGGGTATGGTTTGGCCATTGGGTGGATTTTGGGTGGGAAATTGGATTTTGAAGTGGGTGAGGGTAGGTGGGAGTTATAATAGTTTTGGGAAATGGAATGGCTGTGATTGGGCTAGGGTTTTTTACAAAGTGTGTAAGGAAAAGTGTGAAAGTAGGTGGGGTAGGTAGGGTAGGTAAGGATGTTGTGGGACCCACAGGTCCTGAGATACTAAGGAATCCAAATTCCTTGCTTCTCTGCTCTAGCGTTTGAATGCCCAGGGGCTACTCCCTGGCTGGCGTTCAACGCCGCAATGCTCCCCTCTTAGTGTGTTGAATGCCCAATGAGGGCTTCCTCACTGGCATTCAACTTTGACACTCCATCCAGAGTGCTCTGTTGTCACTACTGTGAAATTTTGTCTTTGTTCTGACTGATGCACATGATCATGACTCTGACAACTGAAAGAAAAACAAAATGAAAATAAAATAAATAAAGTTGAGTAAAGTTGGGTTGTCTCCCAACAAGCGCTCTTTTAACGTCACTAGCTTGACATTTAGCTCCTTACAGAGGTGAGTATGGGCTCAGATTTTTGCTCCTGACAGTGAATCTTCTTCCTGTCCTCCCATGAATGAGCTCTACATGCTCTAGAGATAGGACATGACTCACTGTGAAGACCACTCTCATGCCAGGTAAGAGGCCTTTAGTTGGAACTTTCTTGTCCCTCTCGCCTTTAGGTAGTTTCTTTTTAGTACCTTTGTGCTTAGAGCTTGTTGGTGGCTGTCCAATACCAAACTTAGAATTGATGTCTAGGGCTCTGTAAAGCTTAACACAGAAAGAGAGGATTGGCACTTTAGGTGTTGCACTGTTATCTTTCTTTTAGAGGGAGAATTAGGGTGAGGCATATTGAATAAGATGTGATCCTCCCCTATCTTTAGGGATAGTTCTCCTTTAGCCACATCAATGATAGCATTGGCTGTGGCTAGGAAAGGTTTTCCAAGGATGACACAGTCATCCTCATCCTCTCATATGTCAAAGACAATGAAGTTTGTAGGGATGTAGTGGTTTTCAACTTTAACCAAGACATCCTCCACTAAGCCATATGGCTTCTTCATGGTCTTATCTGCCATCTCTAAAGAGATGTGTGCAGCTTGTACCTCAAAGATTTCTAACTTTTCTATTACAGATAGTGGCATGAGGTTAATGTTTGACTCTAGGTCACACAGAGCCTTATCAAAGGTCAAGGTGCAAGGAATCAGAAAGCGTCCAGGATCTGAAAGCTTTTGAGGTAGCTCTTGCTGAACCAAAGCATGGAGTTCATTGGTGAGCAGTAGAGGTTCTTCCTCCAGAGGCTTTATACCAAATAGTTTGACATTCAACTTCATAAGAGCTCCTAGGTATCGAGCAACTTACTCTTCCCTAGTGTCTTCATCCTTACTTGAGGATGAGTAGTCATCAGAACTCATACACTGCAGAAGTGCATTCAAAGAAACCTCAATGGTCTTTATTATTTCCTTTGGTTCTGAGATAGAGGGTTCTTGAGTGGGCTTTAAGCTCTTAAGGGGTGTGCTTTCACTAGCATTCAACGCCAGGTCTGTTAGCTTATTGGGCGTTGAACGCCTTGCTGTCCACCCTGACTGGCATTAAACGCTAGTCCCTCTAGCATTCTGGGTGTTGAACGCCTAGCAGATATGTCCTTGTTGGAGTTCAATGCCAGCTTCCCTGGGTTGGTGGGCGTTGCACGCCTAGTAAAGGGTTTTTCTCTGGCGTTCAATGCATGAATGGCTGCCTGGTTGGGCATTGAATGCCCAGTGAGGGGTTCCTTACTTGCGTTCAGAGCCAGAAAGTCTTCTTGTTTAGCCATTGAACGCCCAGCCAATGCTCTCTGGCTGGCGTTCAACACCAGCTTTTCTACCAGGATGTGCGTTAAACGCCATACTTACTGCCATTGTGGGCGTTGAACGCCTAGTGAAGCCCAGTGAAGGCTTCTTCATTGGCGTTCAACGACTTCCCATTCTACTCTAATTCGGCCTCAACCTCCTTGGTTATGGCCTTGCACTCTTCTCTTGGATTAACCTCAGTGTTACTGGGGAGAGTGTCAAGAGGGGTCTCAAGGATCCTCTTGCTCAGTTGACCAACCTATACCTCCAAGTTTTTAATGGAGGACCTTGTTTCATTAATGAAACTATGGGTGGTCTTAGTGAGGCTGGAGACTACAGTGACTAAGTCAGAAAGGCTTTGCTTACAGTTCTCTATATTCCCTTGAGAAGATGGGAATGGTGGTCTATTATTGAACCTATTCTGGTTCCTACCACCTTGATTGAAACCTTGCTAAGGTTTCTGTTGATCTTTCCATGAAAGGTTAGGATGAATCCTCCATGAAGGGTTGTAAGTATTTCCATAGGGTTCTCCCATGTAATTCACCTCCTCCATGGTGGGTTGATCAAGCACGTTCGTCTTAATGTGATGAACAAAGCTAATTTGTTAGATCATTCTATTCACCACGATGAAGATCGGATATACATCTTAAAAGTAAATCAAACACTGATCGAAGAAGAAATAATAGTACTTTTATTAATTCAAGGGACTCAGCAGGGCTCCTCCCCTTAACCTAGGAAGTTTAGAAACGCATACTGAAAGTAAAATACAATGTAAAACTCGAAAATAGCATGAAGTGGTCTATGATGTCTACGAAAATCATGTAAAATAACACTTAAATACTAAACAGATGACTAGTAAGGGTAAAATAATCTTTTTAGTGCTAAAATCCACTTATGGAGCCCACTTTGTGAGTGTTTAGGCTGAGTTTCAATGAGATCCACATGCTATGTGGCTCCTTGGGCGTAGAATGCCAGCTTGGGGGTCCTCTTTGGGCGTTTGTACATTGGTCTCTACTCTTTGGGCGCTGGATGCCTGGAAGGGGGCAGGAAGCTGGCATTGGATGCCAGTTTTGTGCCTTCTAATCCGAAGCAAAGTATGGACTATTATATATTTTTGGAAATATTTGAAAGTCAGCTTTCTATACCCATTGAGAGCGCTCTATTTGGACTTTTGTAGCTCCAAAAAAGCTCTTGCGAATGCAGGCAGGTTAGATTTAGACAGCATCTGCAGTGCTTTCTCTGTCTCTGAATCAGACTTCTGCTCTAGCTCCTCAATTTCAGCCAGAAAATACTTGAAATTGCTGAAAAATACAAAAACTTATAGTAGAATCCAAAAATGTGAATTTTACACTAAAACCTATAAAAACTTAATAAAAACTAAACAAAAACGACTAAAAACTATATGAAAATGATACCAAAAAGCGTATAAAATTTCCGCTCATCACTGATCAACCTCAAGTTCAAGCTCGGAAAAAAATTCTGATTTTTCTCTTTCATTCTCAATAAGTATTTTCCAAATTCTTTTGCATTCTCTAGTTCCGAAACATTCCACACTTCTTTTGTGATGTAATTTCTCACATCTTTTTCAATAAAACTTAATTCACGATGAACCCCTGTTGCTGAGACAAATGATTGGTATGTTTTGCTTGGTCTGATTCCAGCTTCCTCATTATTCTCAATTGTATGTCATAAAGCCATGCTTAATTTCCTGTGTTGTTTAAGCATCTCTGCTTGATTTGTGATGAGTGGATAATTTATACGCTTTTAGGCATTGTTTTTACATAGTTTTTAGTAGGTTTTAGTTATTTTTTAATATATTTTTATTAGTTTTTATGCAAAATTCATATTTCTGGACTTTACTATGAGTTTGTGTGTTTTTCTGTGATTTCAAGTATTTTCTGGCTGAAATTGAGAAAACTGAGCAAAAATATTATTCAGAGGCTGAGAAAGGACTGCAGATGCTGTTGGATTCTGACCTCCCTACACTCGAAGTGGATTTTCCAGAGCTACAGAATCCTAATTTGTGCTCTCTCAATTGCGTTGGAAAGTAGACATCTTGGGCTTTCCAGAAATGTATAATAGTCCATACTTTTCCCGAGATTTGATGGCACAAACTGGTGTCCAAACGCCCACCAGAGACCCTTTTCTGGCGTAAAACGCCAAAACTGGCACCAAAGCTGGAGTTAAACGCCCAAACTGGCACTCAAGCTGGCGTTTAACTCTAAGGATGGCCTATGCACGTGAAAGCTTCAAATAGCACTTTTTACTATTGTATGGGGGTCTTCTTCCCCTGTTTTCGAATTCTTATGCCATTTGGGAGGCTGGCCATTCGGCCATGCCTAGACCTTTTGTTCTTATGTATTTTCAACAGTGGAGTTTCTACACCCCATAGATTATGGTGGGGAGCTCTACTGTTCCTCATGAATTAATGCAAGTACTATTGTTTTTCTTTCAATTCACGCCTAATTCTTCTCCAAGATATACTCTCGTACTTAATTCAGTTAAGTCAGACTAAAGGGGTGATCCGTGATAATCACCCACTATCTTCAGTTACTCGCTTAGCTAAGATCCGCGTGCTTGACAACCCACAAGCGGTCTACATGATGTTCAACGAAGTCATTGGATGCCATCTGGAGTATATTCTCTTGGGTCTCTGATCCATGCGTTTGACTAGCATCTCCTGACAACAGAGCATTCAAATTAGTGAGATCAGAACCTTTGTGGTATAGGCTAGAAACAATTGGCAGCATTCCTGAGATCCAGAAAGTCTAAACCTTGTCTGTGGTATTTTGAGTAGGATCTGGGAGGGGATGACTGTGACGAGCTTCAAACTCGTGACTGTTGGGCGTATTAACAGTGCGCAAAAGGATTAATGGATCTTATTCCGACACAAGTGAGAATCGACAGATGATTAGGCCTGCGGTGAGAATCGTAGTCGGACCATTTTCTCTGAGAGGACGGATGGTAGCCATTAACAATGGTGATCTACCAACTTACAGCTTGCCATGGAAGGGAGGATGCATAATTGGAGGAAGACAACAGGAAAGCAGAGATTCAGAAGCAACAAAGCATCTCCAAATGCTTATCTGAAATTCTCACCAATTAATTACATAAGTATCTTTATCTTATTTTATGTTTTATTTATTTGTTAATTATCAAAACCTCATAACCATTTGAATCCGCCTGACTGAGATTTACAAGATGACCATAGCTTGCTTCAAGCCGACAATCTCCATGGGATCGACCCTTACTCACGTAAGGTATTACTTGGACGACCCAGTGCACTTGCTGGTTAGTTGTGCGGAGTTGTGAAAAGTGTGATCACAATTTTGTGCACCAAGTTTTTGGCGCCGTTGCCGGGGATTGTTCGAGTTTGGACAACTGACGGTTCATCTTGTTGCTTAGATTAGGTAATTTTATTTTTTTAAAGCTTTCTTTTATTTTTATTTTCAAAGAAAAATAATAAATACAAAATAATTAATAAAACCATAAAAAAACAAAAAAAATTTTTGTTTCTTGTTTAAGTCTAGTGTCAAATTTTAAGTTTGGTGTCAATTGCATGTTTTCAAATTTTCTCAAGTTTTCGAAAAAAAATTCATGCATTGTGTTCTTCATTGATCTTCAAGTTGTTCTTGATTATTTCCCTTGTTCTGATCTTTAAATTCTCCTGTTCTGTGTCTTTTCTTATTTTTCATATGCATTTTCAAATCCATAGTGACTAAACATTAAAAATTTCTGAGTTTGGTGTTTTGCATATCTTTCTTTTCTTAAAAATTTTCAAAAATATGTCATTGATGTTCATCATGATCTTCAAAGTGTTCTTGGTGTTCATCTTGATATTCAAAGTGTCCTTGCATGCATTACTTGTTTTGATCTTGCATTTTTATGTTTTATTTCATTTTGTTATTTTTCTCTCTCTTCATTAAAAATTCAAAAATAAAAAATATCTCTTTTCAAGTAAAGAATACAGAGAAATGAAGATTCAGAGCATATAGTAGAGGAATCACAGAGAAAAAGCTGGCCGTTTAGAAAAACACCCATTAAGGAAGGAATTCTAGCGTTAAACGCCAGCCAGGGTATCTGGCTGGGCGTTAAACGCCAAAGATGTAGGATTCTGGGCGTTAAACGCCAAAATGGATAGCATCCTGGGCGTTTAACGCCAGGATGACACAGGGGAGGTAATTTCATTTCAAATTTAAATTTTTTTCAAATTTTCATATTTTAATTCATAATTTTAAAATCTTATCTTTCCACATTTTCAAAAATCCTTGCTAACAATTAATGTTTTGATTCAAAAATTTCAAGTTTTTTACTTTCTTGTTAAGAAAGGTTCAATCTTTGAATTTTAGAATCATATCTTTTAATTTCTTGTTAGTCAAGTCATCAATTTTAAAAATCAAATCTTTTTCAATCATATCTTTTCAACCATATTTTTTAAAATCATATCTTTTTCAATCAAATCTTTTTCAATCCTATCTTTTTAAATTTTGATTTCAAAATCTTTTCTCTAATTTCTTATCTTTTCAAAATTATTTCAAATCTTTTTCAACTAATTACTATTTCTAATCTTTTTCAAAACCACATAACCACTTTTCCACTTCCAATTTTCGAAAATCACTAACCACTTTTTTTTTCAAAAATCTTTTTTATTAATTAATTGTTTTCAATTCTAATTTTATTTTATTCCTTTTTCAAATTTTTGAAAACTCTTTCTCTCTCATCTCTTTCTATTTATCTTTTTTTTTTATTGCTAACATTCCTCCTCTACTCATCTAAAAAATTTTTTTGAACTCACCTCCTCTCTCTTATCATTCTTCTACTCCTTTTCCTCTGACACATCAAGGAATCTCTATACTGTGACATAGAGGATTCCACTACTCCCTTTTGTTCTCTTCTTTTTCATATGAGCAGAAACAAGGATAAAAACATTCTTGTTGAAGCTGATTCTGAACCTGAAAGGACTCTGAAGAAGAAGCTAAGAGAAGCTAAAGCACAACACTCTGGAGAGGACCTTACAAAGAATTTCGAAAAAGAAGCAGACATGGCAGCCGAACCCAAAAACAATGCTAGAGATGCAAGGAAGATGCTTGGTGACTATACTGCACCAACTTCCAACTTCTATGGAAGAAGCATCTCAATTCCTGCCATTGGAGCAAACGAATTTGAGCTTAAGCCTCAATTAATTTCTCTAATGCAGCAGAATTGCAAGTTTCATTTCATCAGAGGATCCTCATCAGTTCTTAGCTAAATTCTTGCAAATCTGTGATACTGTTAAGACCAATGGAGATGATCCTGAGGTCTATAGACTTATGCTTTTTCCCTTTGCTGTAAGAGACAGAGCTAGAATATGGTTGGACTACACAATCTAGAGAAAGCCTGAATTCTTGGGACAAGTTGGTCAATGCTTTTTGGACCAAATTTTTTCCACCTCAAAAGATGAGCAAGCTTAAAGTGGAAGTCCAAACCTTCAAACAGAAGGAAGGTGAATCCCTCTATGAAGCTTGGAAAAGGTACAAGCAATTAACTAAAAAGTGTCCGTCTGACATGCTTTCAGAATGGAGCATCATATGTATATTCTATGATGGTCTGTCTGAATTGTCCAAGATGTCATTGGACCATTCTGCTGGTGGATCTTTTCATCTGAAAACCCCTGCAGAAGCCCAAAAACTCATTGAGATGGTTGCAAATAACCAGTTCATGTACACTTCTGAAAAAAATCATGTGAATAATGTGATGACTCAAAAGAAAGGAGTTCTTGAGATTGATATTCTGAATGCCATATTGGCTCAGAACAAAATATTGACTTAGCAAGTCAATATGATTTCTCATAATCTGACTGGATTGCAAGTTGTATCCGGCAGTGCTAAAGAAGCCTCCTCTGAAGGAGAAGCTTATGACCCTGAGAATCCTACAATGGAAGAGGTGAATTACATAGGAGAATCCTATGGAAATACCTATAATCCTTCATGGAGGAATCATCCAAATTTCTCATGGAAATATCAACAGAAGCCTCAACAAGGCTTCAACAACAATAATGGTGGGAGAAATAGGTTTGGCAATAGCAAACCTTTTCCATCATCTTCTCAGCAGCAGACATAGAATTCTGAGCAGAGACTCATTGGCTTAGCAAACATAGTCTCTGATCTATCTAAGACCACTCTCAGTTTCATGAATGAAACAAGGTCCTCCATAAGAAATTTAGAGGTACAAGTGGGTCATCTGAGTAAAAGAGTTACTGAAACTCCTCCTAGTACTCTCCCAAGCAATACAGAAGAGAATCGCAAAAGAGAGTGCAAGGCCATAACTATAACCAAAATGGCCGAACCTGGAGAGAGTGAAAAGGCAGTGATTCCCAGTGAGGAAGACCTCAAGGGACATCCACTGACCAATAAGAAGTTTACTATTGAGGAACCAAAGGAATCTGAGGCTCATACAGAGACTGTAGAGATTCCATTGAACTTACTATTGTCATTCATGAGCTCTGATGAATATTCTTCCTCTGAAAAGGATGAAGACACTGTTGAAGAGCAAGTTGCTCAGTATCTAGGAGCAATCACGAAGCTGAATGCCAAGTTATTTGGTAATGAGACTTGGGAGGATGAACCTCCATTGCTCATCAATAAACTGAATACATGGATTCAGCAGACATTGCCTCAAAAGAAACCGGATCCTGGAAAGTTCTTAATACCTTGCACCATAGGCACCATGACCTTTGAAAAGGCTCTGTGTGACCTGGGGTCAGGTATAAACCTCATGCCACTCTCTGTAATGGAGAAACTAGGAATCTTTGAGGTACAAGCTATAAGAATCTCACTAGAGATGGTAGACAAATCAATGAAATAGGCTTATGGACTTGTAGAGGATGTCTTAGTGAAGGTTAAAGGCCTTTACATCCCTGCTGACTTCATAATCCTAGACACTGGGAAGGATGAGGATGAATTCATCATCCTTGGAAGACCCTTCCTAGCCACAGCAAGGGCTGTGATTGATGTGGACAGAGGAGAGTTAGTTCTTCAATTGAATGAGGACTACCTTGTGTTTAAGGCTCAAGGATCATCTTTTCTAAACATGGAGAAAAAGCATGAAAAGCTTCATCCAATTCTCTCCATACAAAGTCAAGCAGAGCCCCCACATTCAAACTATAAGTTTGGTGTTGGGAAGCTGATAAATTGCTATTTTACGGTTTATCTTGTGCTCAATTGAGTGAATTTTATCAATCTTTCATACACTTGTTCATACAAAATGCATGGCTTTACATTCTCCTTTTTGATTTTGTGCTATGATTGAAAACATGCTTCTTTGGCCTTAAATTTTCTATGTTTAAATCCCCTCTTATTACCATTCGATGCCGTGGTATGTGTGTTAAGTGTTTTCAGAGATTACAGGGCAGGAATGGCTTAGAGAATAGGAAAGAAACCTGAAAAAGTGGAAGGAAGGCGCGAAAATAAAGTTTTGAAGGAAATGGCAGTGACGCGAACGCATGGACAACGCAGACGCGTGACTCGCGCAGAACCCAAGCGACGCTCATGCGTGGATGATGCGGACGCATCCCTAGCGTAAAGCACGAGCGATACGTACGCATGACTGACGCGTACACGTGACAAAGAAAACTTCCAAATGACGCACACGCGTGACCCACGCGCACGCGTGACGGACGCCACGTGCAAAAAGTTGCTGAATTCGCCCCAGCAATTTCTGGACCCTTTTTTGGCCCAAATCCAAGCCCAGAAAACACAGATTAAAGGCTATAAAGTGGAGGAATCCATCCATACAGGGAAAACAACATACGTAATTCACAATTTAGGTTTTAGATGTAGTTTTTCTAGAGAGAGAGGCTCTCTCCTCTCTCTTAGGATTTAGGATTTAGGATTTCTGTTAGGTTAGGTTTACTTCTTCTTCATTTCAGGTTCAATATTCCTTTAATTTAGTTTCTCTTCTACTTTTATCTATTCTATGACTTTAGTTCGTTTATTTTCCCAATTTGATTTATGAACTCCATGTTAGATTTGATTTTCTTTATTTAATGCAATTTGAGGTATTTCAGATTTATGATTGCTTTCTTATATTTATGATATAAATAATTTGGATTTTTCCTCCCTTTGCTTTGGTTGAGTAATTGGTGACACTTGAGTTATCAAACTCAGCTGTTGATTGAAAATTGGAATTTGCTGATTGATTTGGATCCCTCTAAAGCTAGTCTTTCCATAGGAGTTGACTAGGGCTTGAGGAATCAAATTGATTAGTCCACTTGACTTTCCTTTATTTAGTAAGGGTTAACTAAGTAGGAACAATAAACAATTTTCATCACACCTGATAAGGAAAACTAGGATGGGATTTCCAGTACTTATACCATGCAATGGTTTTCATGATAATTAGTTTACTTTATTGCCAGTTTATTTTCTTGTTACCTATTTTAAAAACCCAAAAATATACCTGTTTCCATAACCTTTAATAAATACAGCTCCCTGCAATTCCTTGAGAGATGACCCGAGGTTTGAATACTTCGGTTATAAATTTTATTGGGTTTGCTTTAGTGACAAACAAGTTTTTGTACGAAAGGATTCTCTGTTGGTTTAGAAACTATACATACAACGTGATTATTTTTGTGAAATTCTTTACCGGCAAAAGTCCTCTCGTCAAAATGGTGTCGTTGCCGGAGAATTGCAAACGTGTGCCTTATTATTGGTTATTGTAAATATTTGCTTTTGCTTGTTTATTTGTTTTCATTTTTGTTTTTTTAATTTTTATTAACTACTATGAATTCTCACCCCCTCTGGCTTTAAGTTTGGTTCCAATGTTGTTGTAAGGAATGGAAGCTATAATAGGAATATGCATCAAGGTCAAAGCAATCAAAGATGGAAGGAGCCACGAGGATCTGATCAACCCTTTAGGCAACAACACCTTCTAAGATACCATAGACAACGACCATCTTACAATGCATGCCAAGACAATAGTTATGGTGGACCTTCTCGTGACAACCAACACCCACCAAATTACTATGGTCAAGAGCCATTCCAAGGTGCATGCCAAGATGATAGATACGGTAGACCCCCTTGTAGTTACCAACAAGCTCCACCCTATGCTTATGAACCACCTCCACAACATACATTTGAACCACCAAACCCACAAGCCCCTTACCACCAAACACCCCTATATGACCCTAACCCTTATCCACCACAGCAACCACCATATGAACCATATATAGAACCACCTCAATTCCAACCCAATTACTCCCAAGGACCACCACCTCCATATGCACCATATCCATATCCATCAATCCAAGAGCCTTATTGTCTTACTTATGATACCCAAGCGAAACAAGAATCAAAGGATCGTCTCAAGGAAATAATAGATCAATTTCATGCAACTCTTTATCAACTGGAGCAAGCAATAAATCGGTTAGCTTCCCAACGTTTGGACACTCAAGGAACCCCCATGGCTTCATGTGGAGAATCTACTGAAGAACGCAGCATGAAGGAGAAGCTAGAAACTCTGGTGGACAGTGAGCAGCATGACTTTGTATTGGAACAATTGGAGGAAGCCGTAATCGTTGAAGAGGAAGAAGTGGTCGAAGACTTAGGAGATGTGGAACGTCCATGGGAAAGCCCAGTCATAGAGCCCCCTTCTAAGGAGTTTGAATTTGATGTTGAGGAGCGTGTACATCCTCCAAGGCATATCATGGTTGAAGACTTTAAAGGGGATGATCAAGAGATGGATTCAATCATTGATGAATTCTTATCTACATTTGAATCCTCTCCCATTGGACTTGACATGGAGATTAAAGAAGAAGAAGCATAACCTCTCATGCCCTTGGTGAACAATGAAGAAGAGATCGAATTGGAAGAAAGCTACTAAGAGGAAGAGGTTGATATTGAAGAAGCTTGCAAAAAGGTGGAAGTTGTCAAGAAAGGACTCAAGGGAATGGAGCTGGAAATCACCTTACCAAAGTTGTTGGAGACCTCTCCTACAAAGCCATCAACATCTGTTCCTTCATTCAAGTGGGTAAATCTCTCATCCCTAAGCTTAATTAGCCCACTTGAATATGCTTTGCTTGAGACAGATGGGCAACTTAGAGCTCTTTGTGGCTATAAGAGTAAGAGGGAGATGGTTAGTGGTTGGCAATACAATCCTAGGTTCATTATAGTAGGGAGCTCACGGCTGAATTATCATGGTTGGAAGAATACTAAATTGTATGGGTCTAGGAAGCTGTTTGGATGCCTCAGTGAGAATTCAGATTGCTTACCACCGGGTTGGGACAAAGATGGTCAACAAGAAGACGGGTGCAAAAGCAAGGTCGGGGACCCCGAAATTCATTCTAGCAGTCAAAACTCTTGGGGCCTTGTCACTTGCTTTAACTTGCTTGAAGACTTTATGCAACTAGTGTGGGATCCCGGAGGATATTGGAATTACAAACATTGGTGGGGTTTCCTGGATGAGTTCAAGCACAAGCCTCCATGACAAGGAGCTCACCAAATGTCAAACTTAAAGACTATAACTAAAAGTGCTAGGTGGGAGACAACCCACCATGGTATATTCTTTCCTTTTTGTTCTTATTTTTATTTTATTTTATTTTTATTCATGTTCATTCATAATTTCTGCATAGTCATCTGCATTTTGCATTTTGCATTCTGCATTAAGAAAAAGGGTACGCGATGCGCGAGCGTCGCTGACGCGTTGATGAGCGGATAATTTATACGCTTTTTGGCATTGTTTTTAGTATGTTTTTAGTATATTTTAGTTAGTTTTTATTATATTTTTATTAGTTTTTAGTTAAAATTCACTTTTCTGGACTTTACTATGAGTTTGTGTATTTTTCTGTGATTTCAGGTATTTTCTGGCTGAAATTGAGAGACCTGAGCAAAAATCTGATTCAGCCTGAAAAGGACTGCAGATGCTGTTAGATTCTGACCTCCCTGCACTCGAAGTGGATTTTCTAGAGCTACAGAAGCCCAATTGGCGCGCTCTCAATTGCGTTGGAAAGTAGACATCCTGGGCTTTCCAGCAATGTATAATAGTCCATAATTTGCCCGAGATTTGATGGCCCAAACAGGCGTTTCAAGTCAGCTCAAGAATTCTGGCGTAAAACGCCGGAACTGGCACAAGAATGGGAGTTAAACGCCCAAATTGGCACAAAAGCTGGCGTTTAACTCTAAGAAAAGTCTCTACACATGAAAGCTTCAATGCTCAGCCCAAGCACACACCAAGTTGGCCCGGAAGTGGATTTTTATGTCATTTACTCATCTTTGTAAACCCTAAGCTACTAGTTCTCTACAAATAGGACCTTTTGCTATTGTATTTGACATCTTTTTTATCACTTTAGATCTTAGGATCATCTTTGGACGTCTAGTTCTTAGATTATGGGGGCTGGCCTCTCGGCCATGCCTAGACCTTGTTCTTATGTATTTTCAACGGTGGAGTTTCTGCACACCATAGATTAAGGTGTGGAGCTCTGCTGTACCTCGAGTATTAATGCAATTACTATTGTTCTTCTATTCAATTCAGCTCATTCTTGTTCTAAGATATCACTTGTTTCTCAACTTGATGAATGTGATGATCCGTGACACTCATCATCATTCTCACCTATGAACGTGTGCCTGACAACCACGTCCGTTCTACCTTAGATTGAGTGGATATCTCTTGGATCCCTTAATCGGAATCTTCGTGGTATAAGCTAGAATTGATGGCGGCATTCAAGAGAATCCGGAAGGTCTAAACCTTGTCTGTGGTATTCTGAGTAGGATTCAAGGATTGAATGACTGTGACGAGCTTCAAACTCCTGAAGGCTGGGCGTTAGTGACAGACGCAAAAGAATTACTGGATTCTATTCCAACCTGATTGAGAACTGACAGATGATTAGCCGTGCTGTGACAGAGCGCGTTGAACATTTTCACTGAGAGGACGATATTGTAGCCATTGACAACAATGATGCCCAACATACAGCTTGCCATGGAAAGGAGTAAGAAGGATTGGATGAAGACAGTAGGAAAGCAGAGAGACGAAAGGGACAAAGCATCTCCATACGCTTATCTGAAATTCTCACCAATGAATTGCATAAGTATCTCTATCTTTATTTTATGCTTTATTCATAAATCATCCATAACCATTTAAATCCGCCTTACTGAGATTTACAAGATGACCATAACTTGCTTCATACCAACAATCTCCGTGGGATCGACCCTTACTCGCGTAAGGTTTATTACTTGGACGACCCAGTGCACTTGCTGGTTAGTTGTGCGAAGTTGTGATAAAGAGTTGAGATTGCAATTGTGCGTACCATGTTGATGGCGCCATTGATGATCAAAATTTCATGCACCAAGTTTTTGGCGCCGTTGCTGGGGATTGTTTGAGTTTGGACAACTGACGGTTCATCTTGTTGCTTAGATTAGGTATTTTTTTCAGAATTTTTAAGAATGAATTCTAGAGTTTCAAGGTGATGTTCTTATCATCACCAAAGCTGATTGATTTTCATCAATTTAGCTCTTGAATGCAATGTCTTGCTGAAGCTTGGCTAGCCATGTCTAATTTCTTTAGACTGAAGCTTTAGACTAACATTGCATGATTCCTAGAATTCTTATTAAAAATTTTGAATCTCTTTATTTTCGTCTCCATATAATTTTTGAAAAATCCAAAAAAATTACAAAATCATAAAAAAACCAAAAATATTTTATGTTTCTTGTTTGAGTCTAGTGTCTCATTTTAAGTTTGGTGTCAATTGTATGTTTCTATTCTTCTTGTATTTTTTTACGTGTCTTCATTGATCTTCAAGTTGTTATTGATGATTTACTTGCTCTGATCTTTAAATTCTCTTGTTTTATGTGTTTTGTTGTTTCTCATATGCATTCTCAACTTGTTAGTGTCAGTAGAATACAAACTTCAAAGTTTGGTGTCTTGCATGCATTGTTTATTTGATTTTAGTTGCATTTTGATTATTCCTCATCACTAAAAATCCAAAAAAATTTTAATTTGTGTCTTTTCAAGTCAATAATACAGAGAATTGAAGATTTAGAACATACAGAAGAAGAACTACAGAGAAAAAGCTAGGCGTTCAAAACGCCCAGTAAGGAAGGAAAACTGGCGTTTAAACGCCAGCCAGGGTATCTGGCTGGGCGTTTAACGCCCAAAAGGGTAGAGTTTTGGGCGTTAAACGCCAGAATGGATACCATTCTGGGCGTTTAACACCAGGATGGCACAAGAGGGAAGATTTTGTTTTTAATTCAAAATTTTTTTCAAGTTTTCAAAATTTTTCAAAATCAAATCTTTTTCAAATCATATCTTTTCAATCATATCTTTTCAAAATTAATTTCTTTTCATTTTTCAAAAATACTTGCTAACAATTAATGATTTGATTCAACATTTCAAGTATGTTGCCTTTTCTGTTGAGAAAGGTTTAATATTTGAATCATATCTTTTAAATTTCTTGTTAGCCAAGTCATTAATTTTAAAAATCAAATCTTTTTTTAAAATTATTTTTCAATCATATCTTTTTAAAACCATAACTTTTCAATTATAACGTTTTAATCACATCTTCTTCAAAATAATTTTCAAATCATATCTTTTTGATTTCAAATTTCAAAATATTTTTCAAAAATCACTTTATTTCTTTCCCAATCATATTTTTCGAAAATCATTCTTCAATTCCTCAAAATGTTTTTAAAATCTTTTTAATTTATTTTCGAAAATTTCTTCCCCTCTTCTCACATCCTTCTATTTATGGACTAACACTCCTCCTCAATGCACAATTCGAACTCTATCTTTCTAATTTCAAATTCTTCTACCTCTTCCTTCTATTTTTCTTTTCCTCTTACACCTCAAGGAATCTCTATACTATGACATAGAGGATTCCATATTTTCTTGTTCTCTTCTCTTTCATATGAGCAGGAGCAAAGACAAAAGCATTCTTGTTGAGCCTGACCCTGAACCTGAAAGGACCTTGAAGCGAAAGCTAAGAGAAGCTAAAGCACAACTCTCTGTAGAGGACCTAACAGAATTCTTCAAAGAAGAGGACATGGCAGCCGAAAACAACAACAATACCAACAATGCAAGGAAGGTGCTGTGTGACTTTACTGCACCTACTCCCGACTTCTATAGGAGAAGCATCTCTATCCCTGCCATTGGAGCAAACAACTTTGAGCTTAAGCCTCAATTAGTTTCTCTAATGCAACAGAATTGCAAGTTCCATGGACTTCCATTAGAAGATCCTCATTAGTTTTTAGCTGAATTCTTGCAAATCTGTGACACTGTCAAGACCAATGGGGTTGACCCTGAGGTCTACAGACTTATGCTATTCCCTTTTGCTGTAAGAGACAAAGCTAGGATATGGTTGAACTCACAACCTAAAGAAAGCTTGAACTCTTGGGAAAAGCTAGTCAATGCCTTCCTGGCAAAGTTCTATCCACCTCAAAAATTGAGTAAGCTTAGAGTGGAAGTCCAAACCTTTAGACAGAAGGAAGGTGAATCCCTCTATGAAGCTTGGGAAAGATACAAACAATTGATCAAAAGTGTCCTTCTGACATGCTTTCTGAATGGAGCATCATAGGTATCTTCTATGATGGTCTGTCTGAACTATCCAAGATGTCATTGGATAGCTCTGCTGGAGGATCTCTTCATCTGAAGAAGACGCCTGCAGAAGCTCAAGAACTCATTGAGATGGTTGCAAATAACCAATTCATGTACACTTCTGAAAGAAATCCTATGAACAATGGGACAAATCAGAAGAAAGGAGTTCTTGAGATTGATACTCTGAATGTCATATTGGCTCAGAAAAAAATATTGACTCAGCAAGTCAATATGATTTCTCAAAGTCTGTCTGGAATGCAAGCTGCACCAGGCACTACTAAGGACGCTTCATCTGAAGAAGAAGCTTATGATCCTGAAAACCCTTCAATGGAAGAGGTGAATTACATGGGAGAACCCTATGGGAACACCTATAATCCTTCATGGAGAAATCATCCAAATCTCTCATGGAAGGATCAACAGAGACCTCAACAAGGTTTCAACAACAATAATGGTGGAAGAAACAGGTTTAGTAATGGCAAGCCTTTTCCATCATCTTCTCAGCAACAGACAGAGAATTCTAAGCAGAGCCACTCTGACTTAGCAACCATGGTCTCTGATCTAATCAAAACCACTCAAAGTTTCATGACTAAACAAGGTCCTCCATTAGAAACTTGGAGGCACAAGTGGGTTAGTTGAGTAAGAAAGTTACTGAACTCCCTCATAGTACGCTTCCAAGCAATACAGAAGAGAATCCAAAAGGAGAGTGTAAGGCCATCAACATGGCCAAATTTGGAGAGGAGGAAGAGGCAGTGATCGCCAATGAGGAAAACCTCAATGGATGTCCACTGGCCTCCAATGAGTTCTCCAATGAGGAACCATGGGAATCTGAGGCTCACACTAAGACCATAGAGATTCCATTGGATTTACTTCTGCCATTCATGAGCTCTGACTCTGAAGAGGATGAAGATGTCACTGAAGAGCAAGTTGCCAAGTATCTTGGAGCAATCATGAAGCTAAATGACAAGTTATTTGGTAATGAGACTTGGGAGGATGAACCCCCTTTGCTCACCAAAGAACTGGATGACTTGACTAGGCAGAGATTACCTCAAAAGAGACAGGACCCTGGGAAGTTCTCAATACCTTGTACAGTAGGCACCATGACCTTCAAGAAGGCTCTGTGTGACCTAAGGTCAAGCATAAACCTCATGCCTCTCTCTGTAATGGAGAAGCTAGGGAACTTTGAGGTGCAAGCTACAAGAATCTCACTAGAGATGGCAGACAATTCAAGAAAACAAGCTTATGGACTTGTAGAGGATGTTCTGGTAAAAGTTGAAGACCATTACATCCCTGCTGATTTCATAGTCCTAGAGACTGGGAAGTGCATGGATGAATTCATCATCCTTGGCAGACCCTTCCTAGCCACAGCAAAGGCTGTGATTGATGTTGACAGAGGAGAATTGATCATTCAAGTGAATGAAGAATCCCTTGTGTTTAAGGCTCAAGGATATCCCTCTGTAACCATGGAGAGGAAGCATGAAGAGCTTCTCTCAAAACAGAGTTAATCAGAGCCCCCACAGTCAAACTCTAAGTTTGCTGTTGGGAGGCCACAACAAACTTCTAAGTTTGGTGTTGAACCCCCACAGTCAAACTCTAAGTTTGGTGTTGGGAGGTTCCAACATTGCTTTGAGCATCTGTGAGGCTCTATGAGGGCCCACTGTCAAGCTAATGACATTAAAGAAGCGCTTGTTGGGAGGCAACTCAATGTTATATTTATCTATTTTCCTTTGTTATTTTATGTTTTCTATAGGTTGATGATCATGGGAAGTCACAAAATCAATTGAAAAAAACAAAAACAGAATGAAAAATAGAAAGAAAAATAGCACACCCTGGAGGAAAACTTGCTGGCATTTAAACTCCAGTAAGGGCAGCAATTGGGCGTTTAATGCCCAGTCTGGCACCATTCTGGGCGTTTAACGCCAGAAAGGGGCACCAGACTGGCGTTAAACGCCAGGAAGGGGCAAGAAGCTGGCGTTAAACACCAGAAATGGGCACCAGCCCGGCGTTTAACACCAGAATTGGTAGAAGGAGCATTTTTGCTCGCCACTTGGTGCAGGGATGAATTTTCCTTGACACCTCAGGATCTGTGGACCCCACAGAATCCCCACCTACCCCACCACTCTCTCTCTTCTTCACCCATTCATCAATCACCTCAACACATCTTCCCCCAAAAACTCCTTACCTATCAAATCCCACTACTCTCTTCACCACTCACATCCATCCTTCATAAAACCCCACCTACCTCACCATTCAAATTCAAACCACTTTCCCTCCCAAACCCACCCATACATTACCGAACCCTACCCCCTCTCCACCCCTATATAAACCCATCTTCACTCCTTCATTTTCACACAACCTAAAGACTACTTCTCCCCCTTTGCCGAACCACAAAGCCACCTCCATATCCTCTATTTCTTCTTCTTCTACTCTCTTCTTTCTTCTTTTGCTCGAGGACGAGCAAACCTTCTAAGTTTAGTGTAGTAAAAGCATTTCTTTTTTGTTTTTTCATAACCATTTATGGCATCTAAGGCCGGAGAAACCTCTAGAAAGAGGAAAGGGAAGGCAAAAGCTTCCATCTCCGAGTCATGGAAGATGGAGAGATTCATCTCAAGGGTGCATCAAGACCACTTCTATGAAGTTGTGGCCATTAAGAAGGTGATCCCCGAGGTCCCTTTCAAACTCAAAAAGAGTGAATATCCGGAGATCCGACATGAGATCCGAAGAAGAGGTTGGGAAGTTCTTACCAACCCCATTCAACAAGTCGAGATCTTAATGGTTCAAGAGTTCTATGCCAATGCATGGATCACCAAGAACCATGATCAAAGTGTGAACCCGGACCCAAAGAATTGGCTTACAATGGTTCGGGGGAAATGTTTAGATTTTAGTCTGGAAAATGTAAGGTTGGCATTCAACTTGCCCATGATGCAAGGAGATGAACACCCCTATACTAGAAGGGTCAACTTTGATCAAAGGTTGGACCAAGTCCTCATAGACATTTGTGAAGAGGGCGCTCAATGGAAGAGAGATTCAAGAGGGAAGCCGGTTCAACTGAGAAGGCATGACCTCAAGCCCGTGGCTAGGGGATGGTTGGAGTTTATCCAACGCTCAATCATTCCCACTAGCAACCGGTCCGAAGTTACTATAGACCGGGCTATCATGATTCATAGCATCATGATTGGAGAGGAAGTAGAAGTTCATGAGGTTATATCCCAAGAACTTTATAAGGTGGCGGACAAGTCCTCTACCTTGGCAAGGTTAGCTTTCCCCCATCTCATTTGTCACCTCTGTTATTCAGTCGGAATTGACATAGAGGGAGACATCCTCATTGATGAAGACAAGCCCATCACTAAGAAGAGGATGGAGCAAACAAGAGATCCCACTCATGAACATGAGGAGATTCCTCATCATGAAATCCCTGAGATGCCTCAAGGGATGCACTTTCCTCCACAAAACTATTGGGAGCAAATCAACACCTCCATAGGAGAATTGAGTTCCAACATGGGACAACTAAGGGTGGAGCACCAAGAACATTCCATTCTCCTCCATGAAATTAGAGAAGATCAAAGAATCATGAGAGAGGAGCAACAAAGGCAAGGAAGAGACATTGATGAGCTCAAGCACTCCATAAGATCTTCAAGAGGAAGAACAAGCCGCTATCACTAAGGTGGACCCGTTCTTTAATCTCCTTGTTCTTTATTTTTCTATTTTTTTCGAATTTTTATGCTTATATTTATCTATGTTTGTGTCTTATTACATGATCATTAGTGTCTTAGTGTCTATACCTTAAAGTTATGAATGTCCTATGAATCCATCACCTTTCTTAAATGAAAAATGTTCTTAATTGAAAAAGAGAAGAATTGCATGAATTTTGAATTTTATAACAGATTAATTATTTTGATGTGGTGGCAATACTTTTGGTTTCTGAATGTATGCTTGAACCGTGCATATGTCTTTTGAATTTTTTGTTCATGAATGTTGGCTCTTGAAAGAATGATGAAAAAGGAGACATGTTACTGAGGATCTGAAATATCATAAAAATGATTCTTGAAGCAAGAAAAAGCAAAAAAAAATATAAAAAATATAAAATAATAAAGTCATGATCCAAGGCAAAAAGAGTGTGCTTAAGAACCCTGGACACCTCTAATTGGGGACTCTAGCAAAGCTGAGTCACAATCTGAAAAGGTTCACCCAGTTATGTGTCTGTGGCATGTATGTATCCGGTGGTAATACTAGAAGACAGAGTGCTTTGGGCCACGGCCAAGACTCATAAAGTAGCTATGTTCAAGAATCATCATACTTAACTAGGAGAATCAATAGCACTATCTGGATTCTGAGTTCCTATAGAAGCCAATCATTCTGAATTTCAAAGGATAGAATGAGATGCCAAAACTGTTCAGAGGCAAAAAGCTACAAGCCCCGCTCATCTAATTGATACTGATCTTCATAGATATTTTTTGGAATTCATTGCATATTCTCTTCTTTTTATCTTATTTGATTTTCAGTTGCTTGGGGACAAGTAACAATTTAAGTTTGGTGTTGTGATAAGCAGATAATTTATATGCTTTTTTGCATTATTTTTAGTATATTTTTAGTATATTTTAGTTAGTTTTTATTATATTTTTATTAGTTTTTAGTTAAAATTCACTTTTCTAGACTTTACTATGAGATTGTGTGTTTTTCTGTGATTTCAGGTATTTTTTGGCTGAAATTGAGGGACCTGAGCAAAAATCTAATTCAGAGGCTGAAAAGGACTGCAGATGCTGTTGGATTCTGACCTCCCTGCACTCGAAGTGGATTTTCTGGAGATACAGAAGCCTAATTGGCGCGCTCTCAATTGCATTGGAAAGTAGACATCCTGGGATTTCCCGCAATGTATAATAGTCCATAATTTGCCCGAGACTTGATGGCCCAAATAGGCATTCCAAGTCAGCTCAAGAATTCTGGCGTAAAACGCCGGAACTGGCACAAGAATGGGAGTTAAACGCCCAAACTGGCACAAAAGCTGGCGTTTAACTCCAAGAAAAGTCTCTACACATGAAAGCTTCAATGCTCAGCCCAAGCACACACCAAGTTGGCCCGGAAGTGGATTTTTATGTCATTTACTCATCTTTGTAAACCCTAAGCTACTAGTTCTCTACAAATAGGACCTTTTGCTATTGTATTTGACATCTTTTTGATCACTTTAGATCTTAGGATCATCTTTGGACGTCTAGTTCTTAGATTATGGGGGCTGGCCTCTCGGCCATGCCTAGACCTTGTTCTTATGTATTTTCAACGGTGGAGTTTCTGCACACCATAGATTAAGGTGTGGAGCTCTGCTGTACCTCGAGTATTAATGCAATTACTATTGTTCTTCTATTCAATTAAGCTCATTCTTGTTCTAAGATATCACTTGTTTCTCAACTTGATGAATGTGATGATCCGTGACACTCATCATCATTCTCACCTATGAACGTGTGCCTGACAACCACGTCCGTTCTACCTTAGATTGAGTGGATTTCTCTTGGATCCCTTAATCGGAATCTTCGTGGTATAAGCTAGAATTGATGGCGGCATTCAAGAGAATCCGGAAGGTCTAAACCTTATCTGTGGTATTCTGAGTAGGATTCAAGGATTGAATGACTGTGACGAGCTTCAAACTCCTGAAGGCTGGGCGTTAGTGACAGACGCAAAAGAATTACTGGATTCTATTCTAACCTGATTGAGAACTGACAGATGATTAGCCGTGCTGTGACAGAGCGCGTTGAACATTTTCACTGAGAGGACGGGACTGTAGCCATTGACAACGGTGATGCCCAACATACAGCTTGCCATGGAAAGGAGTAAGAAGGATTGGATGAAGACAGTAGGAAAGCAGAGAGACGAAAGGGACAAAGCATCTCCATACGCTTATCTGAAATTCTCACCAATGAATTGCATAAGTGTCTCTATCTTTATTTTATGCTTTATTCATAAATCATCCATAACCATTTGAATCCGGTTGACTGAGATTTACAAGATGACCATAACTTGCTTCATACCAACAATCTCTGTGGGATCGACCCTTACTCGCGTAAGGTTTATTACTTGGACGACCCAGTGCACTTGCTGGTTAGTTGTGCGAAGTTGTGATAAAGAGTTGAGATTGCAATTGTGCGTACCATGTTGATGGCGCCATTGATGATCACAATTTCGTGCACCACACGTCCGCATCATATGTGCATTTGAAACAAGAAGAAAAGAAGCAGAGAGTCACGTGGGAGCGTGGCTGGAGGCGAGCCATAGGCACAGAACACGCCCACGCGAACGCATCCCTGACGCGTCCGTGTCACTTGCAAAATCAGGTGACGCGCACGCGTGACTCTACAAAATCGACGTAAAGAGGTATATGGCAGAGAGTTATGATGGAGTGGGGCTGGAATGGTGCTGGAAGCACAAACCCCATCACGCATACGCATCACCCACGCATACGCGTCATTTTTCAAAATAAGCCCATTCATGCGTACGCGTCACCCACGCGCACGCGTCACCCTAAATTTTGGCAATGTGCGTATGAAACAGAGAGTTGTGCGTGCGCGAGGCTGCACTCATGCCAATACCACAAATCAGGTCATGCGTGCGCGTCACCCACGCGTCTGCGTCACTTGAAAAGAGCGCAAACCACGCGAACGCGTGCTCCATGCGCACGCATCGCATGCGACACACAATTTAACTAGACCTGCGCCAAAATTCCTATCTTTTCTTCCCCAATCCTAATTTTCTCTTCTCCCTTCTTATTTCTTTCTTCTTTATTCTTTCTTACTTTCTTCTTCTTCATCCCTTTAACTTCTCATCCTTCTTCGCTTTCATTCTATTTTCCTTAATTTTCATACTTTCATTCGTTGCATTTTAATTTCGTGCATATTTTTATTTTCTTTTCTAAATTTACTATTTTTCCATTGGTGTTAAATTTTCTTATTCAATTGTTGTATCTTTTCTGGTATTATTTTGGTGCTTAGTGACTTGTTTTACAATGTTGGGTGATATTATTTTTTTGTCAATGTCAATCTTCTATGATCCCTGTATTCCTTTTGCATTGACATGAATTTATATTGTCTTTCATTATCTACTATTTCTTCCCCATTGTTGAAATTTGTGCACTATTGATATACCATTTGCTTCTACTATTTTCTCACTTGCATGTTGTAGCTACCATGTAATTGAGACCTTTATTATTTAGCATTCACACCCATATTGTTCTCTATCTTTGTTTCTGGGTTACTTTTCTTCTTTTCCTCTTCTTTCAAGCTGGCCACCGAGAAGGAAAAGGAAGAACTTCTATATGGGGCAACAAACAAGTTCCTACGCACATTTCTTGGAGAGAATAGCATCAGTTGGAGCCACCCGTCCACTTGCACATCTTAGCATGCACCAAGGACGGTGCAATCTTTAAGTGTGGAGAGGTCGATACCGACTTCCATGGGTTAGTTAATTTCTTCTCAACACCAATGTTTTATTTTCCTTATTAATTGTTGCATTTGCATTAATTTGATTGCATGTTGCTTGATTTTGTGCATATTTTACCACTGCTTGGTTAATGTAATAAATTTCTTTTCAAGACTCTATTTTATAATATTTCACTAATTTAAATTGAAAATTTTTTTGTTAAACTTGTTTGAAGGAATTTTATTTTGGAACATGGTTTAGAGCTCGAACACACAAAACCATTGAGATTTTGAGCCTATTTGATTGGTTGCATTTTATCAACCAATATTTTATTTTTGGTGTGTGTTTTTCTCTCTAAAATTGTGATCTTTGTTTGGCTTAATTCTATATGTCCATTATTCGATGTATGCATGCACTTATATGATTGAGGCCTTGTTTTATTAAGCTTACATACCCATACGGCCTTAACCCTTCATTATCCCTTGCAAACCAATTTGAGCCTATTTTATCCCATTTATTCTTTATTTTAGCACATCATTAACTCTAAGTGAAAAACAATAATGTCCTTAATTTGAATCCTTGGTTAGCTTAGACTAGTGAGAGTGTTCATGATTTAAGTGTGGGGAAGTTCGGTTTGGAAATATTTGGTTTAAGAATTGGGTGTTATATATCTTTATGAAAATGTGAAAGAAATGTTTAGGACATGTTCATGCATTCAATAATTTAATCATATGCATTGAGAAAAACAAAAGAAAATATATATATATATATATATATATATATATATATATATATATATATATATATATATATATATATATATATATAAAACAAGAAAAAAAGGAGAAAAAAAAGAAAAAGAGCAAATAACAAAAAAAAGGGGACAAAATGTCCCAAAGTAAATGTTAGTAGTAATGCATATGAGTTGTACTAAAGTTGGGATGTATGAATATGTGGTAAACATGGTTAATGGATAGTTAGGTTTTGTATTTTGATTATATGGATCGTCTTAAGTTAGGTGGAAAGTTTAAGTTAATTAAAGATTCATATTTTAGTCCACTTGGCCAAATACAATCTTACCTTGACCCTAATCCCATTACAACCCTTAAAAGACCTCTTGATATGTGTGTTTGTGCATCAAATTAGTGTTGATTGGTAGAAGAAAAGCAAGCCTTAGAAAGCAAGGTTAGTAGAGAATTGAGAAAGCGGAACTTTAAACACCTGAGCGATTAGAGTGTATGCACTTCTAGTGAGGGTTCGATGCTCGATTCCTTGTTCCCGGTTTTCATGAGCTTTCTTCTTACATGTTTACTTGTACTTCATTTTATGATTTGAATTAGTGAAATCCAGTCCATGTTTGTTCTTGGAAGATTTATTTACCTTAACCAAGTAGGTAAAAGCATTTTTGCATATAGTTGCATTCATATAAATAGGTTACATTTCATACATCCTACCATTCCTCTTAACTCTTATACTTTCTCTTAAGCTTAGCATGAGGACATGCTAATGTTTAAGTGTGGGGAGATTGATAAACCGCTATATTACGGTTTATCTTGTACTCAATTGAGTGGATTTTATCAATCTTTCATACACTTGTTCATACAAAATGCATGGCTTTACATTCTCCTTCCTGATTTTGTGCTTTGATTGAAAACATGCTTCTTTGGCCTTAAATTTGCTACGTTTAAATCCCCTCTTATTACCATTCGATGTCGTGATATGTGTGTTAAGTGTTTTCAGAGATTACAGGGCAGGAATGGCTTAGAGAACAGGAAGGAAACATGCAAAAGTAGAAGGAACGCGCGAAAATGAAGTTTTGAAGGAAATGGCAGTGACGCACACGCATGAACGACACGGATGCGTGACTTGCGCAGAACCCAAGCGACGCGCATGCGTGGACGACGCGGACACATGCCTAGCGCAAAGCACGAGCGATGCATACGCATGACTGGCAAGTACGCGTGACAAGGAAAACTTACAAATGACGCACACACGTGACCAACGCGCACGCGTGACCCACATGCATGCGTGACAAACGCCACGGGCAGAAAGTTGCAGAATTTGCCCCCAGCAATTTTTGGACCCCTTTTCGGCCCAAATCCAAGCCCAGAAAAACACAAATTAGATGCTATAAAGTGGAGGAATCCATCCATACATGGAAAACAACATACATAATTCACAATATAGGTTTTAGATGTAGTTTTTCTAGAGAGAGAGGCTCTCTCCTCTCTCTTAGGATTTAGGATTTAGGATTTCTCTTAGGTTAGGTTTACTTCTTCTTTATTCCAGGTTCAATATTCCTTTAATTTAGTTTCTCTTCTACTTTTATCTATTCTATGACTTTAGTTCGTTTATTTTCCCAATTTGATTTATGAACTCCATGTTAGATTTGATTTTCTTTATTTAATGCAATTTAAGGTATTTTAGATTTATGATTGCTTTCTTCTATTTATGATATAAATAATTTGGATTTTTCCTCCCTTTGCTTTGGTTGAGTAATTGGTGACAATTGAGTTATCAAACTCAGCTGTTGATTGAAAATTGGAATTTGCTGATTGATTTGGATCCCTCTAAAGCTAGTCTTTCTATAGGAGTTGACTAGGACTTGAGGAATCAAATTGATTAGTCCACTTGACTTTCCTTTATTTAGTAAGGGTTAACTAAGTGGGAGCAATAAACAATTTTTGTCACACCTGATAAGGATAACTAGGATGGGATTTCCAGTTCTTATACCTTGCAATGGTTTTCATGATAATTAGTTTACTTTATTGCCAGTTTATTTTCCTGTTTCCTATTTCAAAAACCCAAAAATATACCTGTTTCCATAACCAATAATAAATATACCTCGCTGCAATTCCTTAAGAGACGACCCGTGGTTTGAATACTTCGGTTATAAATTTTATTAAGTTTACTTTAGTGACAAACAAGTTTTTGTACGAAAGGATTCTCTGTTGGTTTAGAAACTATACTTACAACGTGATTATTTTTGTGAAATTCTTTACTCGCAAAAGTCCTCTCGTCAGAGGCTACCATTAAGCTCTGAGTCTCTGTGAGGCTCTCTGTAAGAGCTTACTGTCAAGCTATTGACATTAAAGAAGCACTTATTGGGAGGCAACCCAATTTTATTTATCTATATTAATTACTTTTTCATTTTATTCTCCATTGTTAGTATATGTTTTTTTTAGGTTGATGATCATGTGAAGTCACAAAAATAGCTGCAGAATTAAAGCAGGAATAAAAAATAGCAAAAAATAGCACACCCTGTAGGACGAGCTTACTGGCATTTAAACGCCAGTAAGGATAGAAAAATGGGCGTTTAACGCCAGAAAAGGATGTATGGTGTCTGGCTGGCGTTAAACGCCAGTAAGGGTAGTAGAATGGGTGTTTAACGCCCAGTCTGGCAACATTTTGGGCGTTAAACGCCAGAATTGGAAGCCAGACTGGCGTTTAACGCCAGAAAGGGGCATTAGCCTAGCGTTTAACGCTAGAAATGCCCCACAGAGGGCGTTTAAATGCCAAAAAGGTGCAGGGATGAGAAATCCTTGACACCTCAGGATCTGTGGACCCCACAGGATCCCTACCTACCCCAACTCACTCTCATTCCTCTTCACACCTTTCCATAACACTCTTCCCCAAATACTATTCACTTATCAAATTCTTCCCTTTCCCCATAATCTCTTTACCACTCAAATCTATCCACTATTTCCCATCATACAACTCACCTACCCCCACCCACTCAAATTCAAACCATTTCCCTCCCAAACCCAACCCCTATCACATGGATTCCCTCTCCCCTTTACCCTATAAATACCCCTCCTTATTTCGTCATTTTCACACATCAAAAACACTCCCAACCCCCTTGGCCGAACCACTCCTACACCTCCATCTCCTCTATTTCTTCCTCTTCTCCTCCTTTCCTTCTTCTTTTGCTCGAGGACGAGCAAACCTTTTAAGTTTGGTGTGGAAAAAGTGTTGCTTTTTATTTTTCCATAATCATTTATGGCACTTAAGACCGAAGAAACCTCTAGAAAGAGGAAAGGGAAGGCAATTGCTTCCAACTCTGAGTCATGGGAGATGGAGAGATTCTTTTTAAAAGCCCATCACTAAAAAGAGGATAGAGCAAACAAGAGAGCCCACTCACGGACCTCAATAAGAGCATGCGGAAGTCCCTCATCAAGAAATCCCTGAGATGCCTCAAGGGATGCACTTTCCTCCACACAACTATTGAGAGCAACTCAACACTTCTTTAGGAGATTTGAGTTCCAACATGGAGCAACTAAGGATGGAGCACCAAGAGCACTCCATTATCCTTCATGAAATTAGAGAGGACTAAAGAGCTATGAGGGAGGAGCAACAAAGGCAAGAAAGAGATATTGACGAGCTCAAGCACTCCATAGGATCTTCAAGAGGGTAGGATTTGATAGGATTTGTTGGCTCTTGAAAGAATAATGAAAAAGAGAAATGTTATTGATAATCTGAAAAATCATAAAATTGATTCTTGAAGAAAGAAAAAGCAGTGAAAGCCACAAAGCTTGCGAAAAAGAAAAGGGGGCGAAAAAAAGAAAAAAAAAGAGAAAAAGCAAGCAGAAAAAGCCAATAGCTCTTTAAACCAAGAGGCAAGAGCAAAAAGCCAGTAACCCTTTAAACTAAAAGGCAAGGGTAAAGAGGATCCAAGGCTTTGAGCATCAGTGGATAGGAGGGCCCAAAGGAATAAAATCCTGGCCTAGGCGGCTAAGTCAAGCTGTCCCTAACCATGTGCTTGTGTCATGAAGGTCCAAGTGAAAAACTTGAGACTGAGTGGTTAAAGTCGTGATCCAAAGCAAAAAGAGTGTGCTTAAGAACTCTGGGCACCTCTAACTGGGGACTTTAGCAAAGCTGAGTCACAATCTGAAAAGGTTCACCCAGTTATGTATCTGTGGCATTTATGTATCCGGTGGTAATACTGGAAAAACAAAATGCTTAGGGTTACGGCCAAGACTCATAAAGTAGCTGTGTTCAAGAATCAACATACTGAACTAGGAGACTCAATAACACTATCTAAATTCTGAGTTTCTAAGGATGCCAATCATTCTGAACATCAAAGGATAAAGTGAGATGCCAAAACTGTTCAGAAGCAAAAAGCTACTAGTCCCACTCATCTAATTAGAACTAAACTTCATTGATATTTTGGAATTTATTGTATATTCTCTTCTTTTTATCCTATTTTGTTTTCAGTTATTTTCTCTATTGTACGTCATACGGACATGCTTAATTCCCTGTATTGTTTAAGCATCTCTGCTTGATTTGTGATGAGCGGATAATTTATACGCTTTTTGGCATTATTTTTACATAGTTTTTAGTAAGTTTTAGTTACTTTTTAATATATTTTTATTAGTTTTTATGCAAAATTAACATTTCTTGACTTTACTATGAGTTTCTGTGTTTTTCTGTGATTTTTGGTATTTTCTGGCTGAAATTGAGGGACCTGAGCAAAAATCTTATTCAGAGGCTGAGAAAGGACTGTAGATGTGATGAATAGATTTTTGATAGTTTAGAATTTCTCAAATAAAATCTCGTCGAAGTATAGTTTCTAAACCAAGCAATAATCCTTTCATACAAAAAGTTATTTATCACTAAAACAAACCCCTAAATTTATAAACCGAAGTATTCAAACCTCGGATCGTTCTCCCTAGGAATTACAATAGAGTGTCTTGTTATTGGTTGTGAGTTATTTTGGGGTTTTGATATGAAGCATGAAAGATAAATGGCAAGAAAGTAAACTAAGGCCTAAAAAGGTCTTGGCAAGGGTTGGTGGTCAAGGATCTCTATCCTAATCACTAACCACAATATGAGAATTGACAAGGATTAATCTCATTAAATCATCCTCTAACTAGTAGTAAAGGAAAGTCAAATGAGCTATATCAATCCTAGTCCATAAGTCCTAACTCTCCACTAATCCAATTAGTGAGAACTAGAGTCAATGGCTCCCAATCATCAATCACTTGGACATTAGTAACTCAAGAGGTCCTAAGTTCCCTTTCCAAGCCAAGAGTATAAAATTCTACTCTAAAATCCAACCAAGCATTTCATCAAACACTTGGAGGGTACAAAAGAAAAGCATAGTAAATTGATAACAAGAGTAAAATCTAACAACAATTATTGAAAAGAATTAATAACAACAATCAAAAGAAACACATCTATTATGAATTACCTTGAATTGAATTGGAAGAAAGTAGAAGAAACAAAAGTAGATCTACAACAAAAACACAAGAACAACATAAAGGAAATTACAACAAAAGAATAGAAGAAGATGAATGTAGCAACAAAAAGTTGAGAGATAGAAGTAGAAGAAGGTGAATTGAAATCTAGATCTAAGAACTAAGCCTAATCCTAATCCTAATCCTAGAGAGAAGTGAGAGCTTCTCTCTCTAGAAACTACTTTTAGAACTAAACTATGACTAATGGTAACTAACATCTAAAGTATGAAAGTATCCTCATTCCCCCTTCAATCCTTGGCTTAAATAGCATCAGAAATGAGTTGGATTGGGCCCACCAGGCTTCTAAAATCGCTGGCCACGTTTTGCTTTAAGTGAACCAGGTGGCAGCAACGGCGCGTGCACGTACTATGCGCGTGTGCGCCACCATACGTGTAGAAACTATGGCAAATCTTATATCGTTTTGAAGCCCCGGATGTTAGCTTTCTAACCCAACTGGAACCGCATCATTTGGACCTCTGTAGCTCAAGTTATGATCATTTAAGTGCGAAGAGGTCGGCTTGACAGCTTTCCGGTTCTATCATTTCTTCATGAGTTCTCCAACTTTTCATGCTTCTTTCTTCATTCCCTTGATCCAATCTTTGCCTCCTAAACCTTAAATCACTTAACAAACATATCAAGGCATCTAATGGAATCAAGGAGAATTAGATTTAGCTATTTTAAATCCTAAAAAGCATGTTTTCACTCTTAAGCGCAATTAAAGGAGAATATACAAAACCATGCTATTTCATTGAATAAATGTGGGTAAAAGGTGATAAAATCCCCTAAAATCAATACAAGATAAACCCTACAAATGGGGTTTATCAACCTCCCCACACTTAAACCAAACATGTCCTCATGCTTAAACCAAGAATGAAGTAAAGGGCATGGCATTTATTCAATGGAACTAACTAAATGCAATCTACCTATATGCAACTATCTAAATGAATGCAATTGCTTGGTCAAAATAAATCAATTACCAAGAAGCATATATGCACAAGGGAAAAAGGTATTAACAACCATGCCAAACCGCAATTGAATTGAGCTATTAAATATTTTTACAAACTTGCATGAAAATTATGATCATAGGTGAAAACATGTAATTGAGCAATCGAACCCTCACCGGTAGTGTTTGCACTCTTTTCGCTCAAGTGTTTAGGGTTGATTCTCTCAATTCTCCCCTAATCATGCTTTCCAAGATTGTTCTTCTTCTAACAATCAACATATATTTCATGCATGCATACAAGTATCATGAGGTCTTTTCTTTGGTTGTAATGGGGCTAGGGTCAAGGTATGATGTATATATGGTTAAGTGAGCTTGAAATTTGAATCTTTGATAAGCTTAAACTTCCCACCTAACCTATGACATCCTATACAATTTCAAAGCTAGCCTAACTACCCATTTTTCACTTTTCCACATACTCATGCATTTCCTTTTCATTTCACAACACTTATGCATTGATCTTTATTGAGCTTCACTTTGCTTTGGGGCATTTTATCCCCTTTTTATTTCCTTCTTTTTCTTCTTTTTCTTTCTTTTTCTATATTTTTTTTCTTTCCCATATTGTTTCTTTTCTTTTTCTTTTGCTTTTCTCATATTTTTCTTTCTATATACAAGAACCTCAATGCATAAGGTTTTACATTTGATCAATACATGAGTATGTACCCAATTCCCAATATTTCCAATAATAATACAAAACTACCCTTTTATTCACCCAATGTCCCAAGGTTCCCACACTTGAATGATACTCACACACACTAGCCTAAGCTAATCAAAGATCCAAATAAGGACATTTATTGTTTTCCGCTTTAAGCTTGTAATGTGCTAAAATTAAGAACAAGTGGGTTAATCGTAGGCTCAAATTTGGCTAACAATGGAAGATAAAAGGTAAGGCTTTTGGGTAAGTGAGCTAAATGAAATGATGGCCTCAATCATATAAATGCATGAATACACAAAATAATGGACATAAAGAATCAAACAAATCAAAGATTACAATCATAGAAAGAGAATAATGCACACAAGAATGGAAAATAAGTGGTTATAAGATGTAACCACACCATTAGGCTCAAATCTCACAAGCTTGTATTCTTAGCTCAAAAACATGATCCACGAGATATATAATTCAAGCAAGTTCTATGAAAAGTTTTCACTCAAATCAATTGGTGCCCTATAGATAGAAATCTTGAAAATTCATTATTTTGACTAAGCTTATTTTGTATATATATGCAAAATTAAGAAAATGCAAGTAAATATCCTAAAATCCTAGCATGAAATGCAAAAGTGTTGGAATTAGAAACTTGTCACCCAAAATTGCCGACCGGTCAGACGACCTCCCCACACTTAAAAGTTTGCACCGTCCTCGGTGCACTCAAAGATGAGCAAGGGGGTACGGCAACTCTCCGGATTGCTACGTGTTCTTAGACTTGCTTCCGTTATTGCTTGTGGTGCATTCATCATGAAAAAACAAAAATATAACACCATAAGATGAGGAAACAAAAGCAAGGAAGCATAATTGTTGGATTGAGGTAAATCACTAGGATTGAGTGAGTGAATTAGTGTGACATTAATGACAAATAAGTGTGTGAATTCTAAATTGCGCGGTTTAGAACACACATTAGCCTAAAAGTTATGTCACAAAAGAAGCGTGCACTTCACTTATCCTAGTGTGCTTGAGATGCTTTAAGTGAACTTGTAAGGTAAAACAAGTATTAAAGAAGCATGAAAGCATTCAAGTCAAACACATATGGATGCGTATGATCATGAAATACAATGCATTAAGGTAAATGCACAACATCATTCCTCAAGAGATTGCCCACTCAAAGAGAGAGTTCAAATCACATGGTGGCTAGCTACAACATGCAATTCAAAAGAGTTATAAGCTCGAAGGCAATTCTCATCACTTGGTATTTTTCAAAAGGTAAGCATGAAAAACTCAAACCCAAGTAGCAAAATATAACCTCAATCATAGAATCCAACAAAGATTATCTAAGAACATTAATTCTAAATTAGCATTTAGGCAATAAGAGGAAACAATGTGTAGTAAACAAGATCAATAAGCCAACACTTATAATGAAAATGGAGAAAATAAAATGAAAACTAAACTAAAGCTATCTAACAAACTAACTAACTAACTAATTATCTAACTAAAATAAATGGTTATCAATGGTATTTGGAAGTGTTGGATGAGGGGTAGAGAAAGGGAAAAAGAAAGGAGAAGGAAAGAAATGGAAGGAGGAGAAGAAAAGAAATGTGGTGAAGGAAGGAAATCCGCACGTATGCGCGCATGCCGCGCGCGCGGATGGTTTATTTCGAGAGTGGCGCGTATGCGTCATGTGCGCGTGCCCCGCAAGTGGGGTTGTGCCTCAGGCCCAATTTTCGCACAGTGCAGGCCTAACTCTCAGGTTTTTGGTTGGAAGGTGGAACTTCTCAATCCACGCGTACGCATGGTTGGCGCGCGCGCGTGGACGGTCCAAAACGCTTGATGCACGCGTACGCACGCAGTGCGCGTACGCATGGATGGTGCTCTATTTTGTTTTTTTTTTTCAAAAATTTTTGCTATGTTTTTGCACCAATCCAAGCATTCCAAACCTTCAAACAGCTACCAAAATACCATAAAACCTTATTTAACATACTCAACTACCAATTAGACTCATTAAAACAATAAAAACAAGAAATTAAACTAATTCTACCAATATGTACAAAAAGAAAAAATGAAAAGAAGTTACCATGGTAGGGTGTCTCCCACCTAGCACTTTTGTTTATTGTCCTTAAGTTGGACTTATGGGGAGCTTCTCTCAAGGTGGCTTGTGCTTGTACTCATCTTGGAACTTCCACCAATACTTGGACTTCCAATAAGCTCCATCATTCAAGATTAATATCTCCAAGCTTTGATGGAGTTCTTCATAAACCATGGGCTCCCAATGTTGATCCTCATGTGTTCCCGGATCCCATATTTTATCTTCACACCCATCTCCAAGTTGATTATCATTAATCCATGTGGGTGGTGAGCAAGGTGAATTCTCAACAAAGTGACCAAACATCCTTCTAGACCCATGTACTCTAGTTATACACCAACCTTTGCTATCAAGCTTTGGATATGTGACCATAATGAACTTAGAATGATGCTTCCAACCACTAACCATCTCCTTTTTACTCTTAAAGCCACAGATATATCTAAGTTGACCATCCGTTTCAAGCAAACCATATTCAAGGGGAATAATAAAGCTTGAGTATAAGGAATTTACCCACTTGAATGAGAGAGTGGATGGTGGTGGCTTGGGGAGAGGTATTTCCAATGTGCTAGTAAGCTCCACTCCCTTATTTTCTTCCTTGATTGCCTCTACCTCCATATCACTTTCAAATTCATTAGGAGAAGGTTCTTTAAATTCAAAGGATTCTTCACCAAGAAGGTTGGATGCATGATCTTCATCACCAAGGGACAATTCTTGCTTCACTCCTTCCAAGTCTTCATATGGGATATGCCTTGGAGGTTGTGCACATTCCTCCTCAACATCAACTTCAATCTTCTTGGAGGAGTTTTCTATAACTCTAGGTTCCCATGGAGGTTCCGTATCTCCTAAGTCTTCAACCATTTCTTCCTTTTCCTCAATAATCATAGGCTTCTCCAATTGTTCTAATACAAAGTGGCATTCCTCATTTTCCGCCGGAGTTTCCAATCTCTCCTTCATGCTATGTTCTTCATTTGATTCTCCACATGTAGCCATGGGAGTTCCTTGAGTGTTCAAGCATTGGGATGCTAATTGATTTGTTACCGCATCCAAAGCGGCCATAAAATTTTGCACATCCCTTTTCATCTCTTCTTGCCCTTGAACAAGAACACCAAGGGTTTTATCCCTTAGAGGTTAGGGTGGGTGGAAGGGTTCATCATTTTGGGGAAAGGGTTCATAATGGGAAGGTGGTTCTTCTTGGTAGAGTTGTGGTGGTTCAATGTTTTCCATTCTTTCCACTTGTTGCACAACACACTCCATGGTTGCTTGAAATTGATCCAATGCTTCCTTGAGACGATCCCTTGACTCTTGTTCCTCTTGGATAATATGATTAGGATCATGTGGCTCTTGGATCAATGGATATGAGTATTCTTCCATGAGAGGTTGTGGTGGAAAGTAGTATTCATCTTGTGGTTAAAAATTTTCGTATATTGGAGGTGGTTCATCTTGGTAATAATGTGGAGGAGGTGACTCTTGAAAATATTGATGTTGGAATGGTGGTGGCTCTATATGTGGTTCATATGGCTCATATGGTTGTTGGTAGAATGGGTATGGATTAGGGTCATATGAAGGTGGTTGGTAAGAAGGGGCTTGTGAGTATGGTTGAGAGTTATGTTGAGGATATGGTTCATAGGTATATGGTGGTGGTTCTTGAAAGTCACAAGGTGATTCACCATAGCCATTGGATTGGTATGCATCATAGAATGGCTCTTCTTCATAGTGCATTGGTGGAGGTTGTTGCCATGAAGATTGATCATATGCATATGGCTCCTCCCACCTTTGATTGTTCCATCCTTGATACACTTCTTCATTGTAATCTCCACTTCCTACAACATAGTTGTAATCACACTCATAGCCAAAATGAGAATTCATGGTAGCAAGAGAGAATAAGAAATAAAAACTAATAAGAAATAATGAAACCAAATACTAAGACTAGCAAAAACTAACAAGCAATCCAAAAAATCAAGCTATTCACAATATTCACATATATACAATAACCAATAACACAACACCATTGCAATTCCCCGGCAACGGCGCCATTTTGATGAATAGATTTTTGATGGTTTAGAATTTCTCAAATAAAATCTCGTCGAAGTATAGTTTCTAAACCAAGCAATAATCCTTTCATACAAAAAGTTGTTTATCACTAAAACAAACCCTAAATTTATAAACCGAAGTATTCAAACCTCGGATCGTTCTCCCTAGGAATTACAATAGAGTGTCTTGTTATTGGTTGTGAGTTATTTTGGGGTTTTGATATGAAGCATGAAAGATAAATGGCAAGAAAGTAAACTAAGGCCTAAAAAGGTCTTGGCAAGGGTTGGTGGTCAAGGATCTCTATCCTAATCACTAACCACAATATGAGAATTGGCAAGGATTAATCTCATTAAATCATCCTCTAACTAGTAGTAAAGGAAAGTCAAATGAGCTATATCAATCCTAGTCCATAAGTCCTAACTCTCCACTAATCCAATTAGTGAGAACTAGAGTCAATGGCTCCCAATCATCAATCACTTGGACATTAGTAACTCAAGAGGTCCTAAGTTTCCTTTCCAAGCCAAGAGTATAAAATTCTACTCTAAAATCCAACCAAGCATTTCATCAAACACTTTGAGGGTACAAAAGAAAAGCATAGTAAATTGATAACAAGATTAAAATCTAACAACAATTATTGAAAAGAATTAATAACAACAATCAAAAGAAACACATCTATTATGAATTACCTTGAATTGAATTGGAAGAAAGTAGAAGAAACAAAAGTAGATCTACAACAAAAACACAAGAACAACATAAAGGAAATTACAACAGAAGAATAGAAGAAGATGAATGTAGCAACAAAAAGTTGAGAGATAGAAGTAGAAGAAGGTGAATTGAAATCTAGATCTAAGAACTAAGCCTAATCCTAATCCTAATCCTAGAGAGAAGTGAGAGCTTCTCTCTCTAGAAACTACTTCTAGAACTAAACTATGACTAATGGTAACTAACATCTAAAGTATGAAAGTATCATCATTCCCCCTTCAATCCTTGGCTTAAATAGCATCAGAAATGAGTTGGATTGGGCCCACCAGGCTTCTAAAATCGCTGGCCACGTTTTGCTTTAAGTGAACCAGGTGGCAGCAACGGTGCGTGCACGTACTATGCACGTGTGCGCTACCATACGTGTAGAAACTATGGCAAATCTTATATCGTTTCGAAGCCCCGGATGTTAGCTTTCTAACCCAACTGGAACCGCATCATTTGGACCTCTGTAGCTCAAGTTATGGTCATTTAAGTGCGAAGAGGTCGGCTTGACAGCTTTCCGGTTCTATCATTTCTTCATGAGTTCTCCAACTTTTCATGCTTCTTTCTTCATTCCCTTGATCCAATCTTTGCCTCCTAAACCTTAAATCACTTAACAAACATATCAAGGCATCTAATGGAATCAAGGAGAATTAGATTTAGCTATTTTAAATCCTAAAAAGCATGTTTTCACTCTTAAGCGCAATTAAAGGAGAATATACAAAACCATGCTATTTCATTGAATAAATGTGGGTAAAAGGTGATAAAATCTCCTAAAATCAATACAAGATAAACCCTACAAATGTGGTTTATCAAGATGCTGTTGGATTCTGACCTCCCTGCAGTCAAAATGGATTTTCTGGAGCTACACAAGCCTAATTGACGCGCTCTTAATTGCTTTGGAAAGTAGACATCTTCGGCTTTCCAGCAATGTATAATAGTCCATACTTTTCCCGAGATTTGATGGCTCAAACTGGCATCCAAACGCCCACCAGAGACCCTTTTCTAGTGTAAGATGCCAGAACTGGCACGAAACCTGGAGTTAAACGCCCAAACTGGCACTCAAGCTGGCGTTTAACTCCTATGCACGTGAAAGCTTCAAAGTTCAGCCCAAGCACACACCAAATGGGCCCCGGAAGTAGATTTCTGCACTATCTACTCATTTTCTGTAAACTTAGTTTACTAGTTTAGTATAAATAGCACTTTTTACTATTGTATGGGGGTCTTCTTCCCCTGTTTTTGAATTCTTATGCCATTTGGGAGGTTGGCCATTCGGCCATGCCTAGACCTTTTGTTCTTATGTATTTTCAACGGTGGAGTTTCTACACCCCATATATTAAGGTGAGGAGCTCTGCTGTTCCTCATGAATTAATGCAAGTACTATTATTTTTCTTTCATTTCATGCCTACTTCTTCTCCAAGATATACTCTCGTACTTAATTCAGTTAAGTCAGACTGAAGGGGTGATCCATGACAATCAGCCACTATCTTCAGTACTCGCTTAGCCAAGATCTGCGTGCCTGACAACCACAAGCGGTCTACATGATGTTCAACGTAGTCATTAGACGCCAGCTGGAGTATATTCTCTTGGGTCTCTGATCCATGTGTTTGACTAGCATCTCCTAACAACAGAGCATTCAAATCAGTGAGATCAGAACCTTCGTGGTATAGGCTAGAAACAATTGGCAGCATTCCTGAGATCCAAAAGGTCTAAACCTTGTCTGTGGTATTCTGAGTAGGATCTGGGAGGGGATGACTGTGACGAGCTTCAAACTTGCAACTGTTGGGTGCAGTCATAGTGCGCAAAATGATCAATGGATCTTATTCCGACACAAGTGAGAATCGACAGATGATTAGCCCTGCGGTGAGAACCGTAGTCGGACCATTTTCACTAAGAGGACAGATGGTAGCCATTGACAACAGGGATCCACCAGCTTACAGCTTGCCATGGAAGGGAGGATGCATAATTGGAAGAAGACAACAGGAAAGCAGAGATTCAGAAGCAACAAAGCATCTCCAAACGCTTATCTAAAATTCCCACCAATGAATTACATAAGTATCTTTATCTTATTTTATGTTTGATTTATCTATTAATTATCAAAACCTCATAAACATTTGAATCCACCTGACTGAGATTTACAAGATGACTATAGCTTGCTTCAAGCCGATAATCTCCGTGGGATCGACCCTTACTCACGTAAGGTATTACTTGGACGACCCGGTGCACTTGCTGGTTAGTTGTGCGAAGTTGTGAAAAGTATGATCACAATTTTGTGCACTAATTTGCACAGCAGAGATGTGAATAATGCAACACAACCCTTGAAATGATCCAAACACCAACGTCTTTCAATATATGTATATAAATTCTTGCAGGACAATTTAATCCAGCTGAGGAATTTGTCTTCTCAGTTGGAGATATGTTCGATTTCCATTTTCCCTCTCTACTACATGTAATCAATTGGTTCTTAATTTCATTTTCCTTCATATTTGTGCTCTGAATTTTTGTAGAAAAACCTACAACTTTCGAATAATCTTTATAGAATTTTGCAGCATCTTCAAGCATATTAAAAGTCATCCCAACCTTTGAAACAAGCTGCCTATCAACATCACACAAAAACTGCAAAAATACACCGAAAATAGTTCACAATACACCATATTAAAAGTGAGCATACACCAAATCTCATTATCAAAAATAATAAAATCATATTCAAAACTCATCATCAACTATTGCATAGCAATTTTCACAAATAGAAACTAAAAGATTCAACTACAGAATCATAAATTACTAACAAACTACATTAACTAGATTCAAACCACACCTCACTACTTGATTCGATTCAAAACAATAATATAATTCACCCTCATTCAATTGAAAATTCTAAACCTATAAATACACCAAAAGAATTCTGATATACACCGAAAGTTCTTCCAAATACAAATTAATCAAAACTTCTACATTACATTCAACTCAAACCATCAACGATGAACATCAATTTTCACAGACAAAAATAACATTATTCACCTACAGAATCATAAACTATTAACGAAAACATTAACTAGAATTGAACCACACTTCAGCCACTTGATTGGATTCAAAATAATAATCCACTTCGTTGTAGTTTAATTGATAATCTGAACTTGAATCATTCATTATCTTGAACAATGAGATAACTATTCAAAATTGATTTTAGAGCTTGATCTCAAAAATGTTGAGAACATGAAAATCACAAAAAAACAAAGAAAGAGAACGCAGAGAATGAACAAAGAGAAACACAGAGAACGCAGAGATAGAAGAGAACATAGATTGAAAGTGTTGAGAAAATTCGAAAAAAGAAACGAAATTCTTTTCAAAAAGGCAATTAAATATTTGTGCGTTGATTGAAAAGTTAGTTAGATAATGGCGCGTGAGGTGAATTAGGTTAAAGAGACTTGTATGAACTTGTTTGTGTAAATGACTTGTATCTAGAGAATATTTGAAGATTCACATGCCAATGGCTCATGAGTAATTTTTCTAAAAAGAATTTATAATTTTATTTACGATGTATATATATGCAGATTATTTTTAGGATTAACACCAATTTCACTTTCGAATGGACAAAAATGATTTTTATTTTTATTAATAACAAAAATATCTTCAAATATTTAAAATGATACAAAAAAAGTCCAATATAAAAAAAAAAAGCTTTTTCTATTAATAGAATTAGTTGAAGTGGCAAACACAAAGCAAAAGTAGCATCTGTAATTGATGATGTGGCACCATTCTATTTAATTCCCAAATTAAAATCCAAAATTTTCAAATTAAAACCCTAATTTTTCAAATTTTTCTAATTCAATTATGCACAACCACTAATCTCTTTTCGATATCCACCCCTTCCCATTCTTACTTCTCAACAACATCATTACTACTACCATTACCAATCTCCTCTTTATCCCTGTCCTTTCCCACTTTCACTCATCTACAATGTCAACACCACCAATCCCCTTCCTAGTCTCACTTCTTCATCAAAATATTGCGCACCCACCATAATCGAACTACTTTTTTTTGTAACAATGTTAATATCTATCTCCGTCAGGAAGCCACAAACAGCTATGAGCACGTTAACACACAAAGCTGACGCACCTCTAGTAGAGGCTAGCATCATAGTGGATAGTTGAGACTGTTTTGCAGCGCTAAGATCTGGCAGCTCGACGTAGGGTCAAGGCAGTAGCTAGTTGAGTTTGTTGTCTTTGGTTAGTTTAAGAAAGTGGAATTGAAACTTAGTTGATTCATGTAAGAAATTTATAGCTAGGAAAGAGTTGAAAACTTTTCTAATTTTTTTCTTTCTTTTTATTTTCTTTCTTTATTTTTGTTTATTTCTTGCCTTATCACTTCATTAGGTTTTAATAATCAATTTAATTTTTGTTTTTTTTTTCAAAAATAAAACAGTAAGATGCTGTTGAGTAGACAGACAGAAATTGGGAGAAGATGAAGGAAAAAGAAGATAGACAATGTTGATGTCTGGGAATAGGTGGCCAAAGACACTGTTGGGAGCCCCATTTTTGTCTATCATTGCCGTTGTAGTGGTTGGTGGTGGCATTGGTGGTTGGGTTTTGATTATGATGGGTTTGGAAGGTGACAGGTGCCTTAGTGACTGTGGTTGGGATTTACAGATGGGTAATTTTGCAATGTTTTTAAATTTATTAAGGATATTTTTGTCATTAATGAAAATTGGGAGTATTTTTGTTAGCACAAAAAACTTTTGAGAGCAATTTTGGTGGTCAACCATTATTTTTAGAGTAAACTATCATTTATGTCTATAAAGGTTAAAAATGCTGACAAATCTACCCATAAAAAATTACCATTTATATCATGAAAGATTGGCTTTACAAGCAAAATTACCAAAACCCTAAATAATTAAATAAATTCCCAAATTACCCTCTAATCCCACCACTACACTAACACTCACCCTGCATTCACCACCACTGCCTTTTTTTTCATAATCAACGTCGTCATCACCAACACCTCAGAATTTTTTATTTTAAATTTAATAACATCAAATTCTTCAAATTCAACAACAACCACAAAAGATTCATATTTTTTTTAAAACACAATGAATGAAAATATTCATCAAATTTAGGGATAAAGAGACAAGTGAGATACAAAGAGAAGCAAAGGCAGAAAGGTCCATGCTTCGCCACTATAATTGCTGAAAAAAGTTGTCTCCTTGACTGCTATTGCTAGACCTAATGACCCTTCTTGTTCTCTTTCACAACAAAATTAGAGTTATGGAAGAGCGTGGAGAAGGTGGTTGCAGCAGTAGCGACATCGGGAATGGAGCATCTCGGCGGTAGCCTCCTTCCGTCGCAGCAGAAACCACCGCAGGAGCATCTCTGTCGTTCTCATCTCCTCACAAACTTCAGCCCAAAGAGTCATGACAGAGCATGGGGGAGGTGGTTGCAGTAGCAGTGACGTAGGGAGGATAGTAGCTCGGTGGCAGCCTCCTTCAGTCGCGATGGAAACCATTGCGAGAGCACCTCTGTCATTGTCATCTCCTTGCGATCTTCAGTCCCCTTTCACGTTCTATTTCCAACTCTCTCTCTCTCCCTCTCTCTCTCTCTCTCTCTCTTTCCTCGGGTTCAACACCTCTATCTCAATTCCTCGTCAACCCGCGATGACGACAATGACAGTAGTAATTTCCTTCCCTTTCCTCTTTTGATTTTTCTCCTTTCTCCAAATGAATGATTGGAAAACAAATTGGGGTAAAAGGTTTAGCTTTGAGTGAGTTGTGACAAAGGGAGAGAACTATAGATGAAGAATTGAAGAGGATGAGACATACCAAGAATAGTTTAAAAATTTTATTTAATTATTTAAGATTGAGATCATTTTGCTTGCAAAACCCAATATTTAATGAGTACAAATGGTAATTTCCATTTTTTATGGGTAGATATGTCAGCGTTTTGGTGCAAAATTGCAAAACCACAACTAACCAGCAAGTGCACCGGGTCGTACTAAGTAATATCTTAAGTGAGTGAGGGTCGATCCCACAAGGATTGATGGACCAAACAACAACAATTGAATGATTCACTTAGTCAGACAAGCAGAAAGTGGTGTTTCAGGATTCAGAAAGCAAACAGTAAACTTGGTGTGAGAAGTATCTAAGAGAACAGTTAAGGTTTTAGAGATATTTATTTTTCAAATTAATATTTCTTAACAACTACTTTAATCATGCAAGATTTTATTCATGGTATACTGTAATTGACTAAACTCTAATTTCTTAGTGATTTAGTCTCCTTTAACATAATCAACTGCCCATTCCTTGGTTACTTAATATAGATTAGAAGGTTAGGTTCAATTCTAGTTTATTAGCCACAAAAACCCTAATTACCCAAATATAAGAGGATTATACGTCACGTATCCCATTAAGTCCAGAAAATTAGTGGTTTAGGAGAAATTTACTTTCAAGCTATTATTCAGGTGAGTTAACTTTTCTATGAATCAACAAAAATTTATGTAGAATAATAGTTATTTTCCAATACACTCAAATTAATAAGATGAAGAACGAAAGTAATCCTTGAATTTAAATCAATACATAAGTTAAAATAGAGTGACAATATTATTAATCCATAGAATAAATAGAGCTCCTAACCTTAATGATGAGCGGATAATTTGTACGCTTTTTGGCATTGTTTTTAGTATGTTTTTAGTATGATCTAGTTAGTTTTTAGTATATTTTTATCAGTTTTTAGTTAAAATTTACTTTTCTGGACTTTACTATGAGTTTGTGTGTTTTTCTGTGATTTCAGGTATTTTCTGGCTGAAATTGAGGGACCTGAGCAAAAATCTGATTCAGAGACTAAAAAGGACTGCAGATGCTGTTGGATTCTGACCTCCCTGCACTCGAAGCGGATTTTCTGGAGCTACAGAAGCCCAATTGGCGTGCTCTCAATGGCGTTGGAAAGTAGACATCCGGGGCTTTCCAGCAATATATGATAGTCCATACTTTGCCCAAGATTTGATGGCCCAAACCGGCGTTCAAAGTCACCCTCAGAATTCCCAGCGTTAAACGCCGGAACTGGCACAAGAATGGGAGTTAAACGCCCAAACTGGCATAAAAGCTGGCGTTTAACTCCAAGAAGAGTCTCTACACGAAAATGCTTCAATGCTCAGCCCAAGCACACACCAAGTGGGCCCGGAAGTGGATTTTTATGTCATTTACTCATCTCTGTACACCCTAGGCTACTAGTTCTCTATATATAGGACCATTTACTATTGTATTTGGAGCTTTTGATCATGTTTTTATGATTGAACCCTCTTTGGGAGGCTGGCCATTCGGCCATGCCTAGACCTTGTTCTTATGTATTTTCAACGGTGGAGTTTCTACACACCATAGATTAAGGTGTGGAGCTCTGCTGTACCTCGAGTATTAATGCAATTACTATTGTTCTTCTATTCAATTCCGCTTGTTCTTGTTCCAAGATATCACTTGTTCTTCAACTTGATGAGTGTGATGATCCGTGACACTCATCATCATTCTCACCTATGAACGTGTGCCTGACAACCACCTCCGTTCTACCTTAGATTGGGTGAATATCTCTTGGATTCCTGATACACGATGCATGGTTGATCGCCTGACAACCGAGTGCTCGCCTGACAACCGAGCCAGCCATTCCGTGAGATCAGAGTCTTCGTGGTATAGGCTAGAACTGATGGCGGCATTCAAGAGAATCCGGAAGGTCTAACCTTGTCTGTGGTATTCTGAGTAGGATTCAATGATTGAATGACTGTGACGAGCTTCATACTCCTGAAGGCGGGGCGTTAGTGACAGACGCAAAAGAATCACTGGATTCTATTCCAGCCTGATTGAGAACCGACAGATGGATAGCCGTGCCGTGACAGGGTGCGTTAAACATTTCCACTGAGAGGATGGGAGGTAGCCACTGACAACGGTGAAACCCTTGCATAAGCTTGCCATGGAAAGGAGTAAGAAGGATTGGATGAAGACAGTAGGAAAGCAGAGAGACGGAAGGGACAAGCATCTTCATACGCTTATCTGAAATGCCTACCAATGAATTACATAAGTATCACTATCTTTATCTTTATGTTTTATTCGTATATCATCATTCATATCCATTTGAGTCTGCCTGACTAAGATTTACAAAGTGACCATAGCTTGCTTCATACCAACAATCTCTGTGGGATCGACCCTTACTCGCGTAAGGTTTATTACTTGGACGACCCAGTACACTTGCTGGTTAGTTGTGCGAAGTTGTGTTTATGCCATGGTATTGAACACCAAGTTTTTGGATTCATCACCAGAGATTATTTGTGTTGTGAAAAGTATTGATCATAATTTCACATATCAAGTTTTTGGCGCCGTTGCCGGGGATTGTTCGAGTATGGACAACTGACGGTTCATCTTGTTGCTTAGATTAGGTATTTTTTCTTCAGAGTTCTTAAGAATGAATTCTAGAGTTTCATGATGATCTGTTGAAATCTGGCTGGCTGTGAAGCCATGTCTAATTTCATTGGACCAAGGTTTCAACTTATCATCACAAGAGATTGTTGATTTCTATCAATTTTGCTATTGGAGCAGTGATCTGCTAAGGCTTGGCTGGCCTTTGGCCATGTCTAGTGTTTTGGACCGAAGCTTTCTTTGAAAGCTTGGCTGGCTGTGAAGCCATGTCTAATTCCTGGACCGGAGTCTTAGACTAAACATTGCATGATTCCTGGAATCCTCATTAAGAATTTTGATATCTTTATTTTCTTTTTCCACTTAATTTTTGAAAAAGCACAAAAAAATTTACAAAATCATAAAAACCAAAAATATTTTTCCTGTTAAGACTCTATTCTTATTTTAAGTTTGATGTCAATTGCATGTTTCTGCTCCTTTTGCATTCATGCATGTGTCTTCATTAATCTTCAAGTTGATTCTTGATGATTTCATTGCTCTGATTTTTAAATTCTCTTGACTTGAGTGTTTATGTGTTTCATATGCATTCTCATTTTGTTAGTGTCAGTAGTATACAAACTGCTAAGTTTGGTATCTTGCATGCATTGTTATTTGATTTTAGTTGCATTTTGATTATTAAAAATCCAAAAATATTTTTAATTTGTGTCTTTTCAAGTCAATAATACAGGGAATTGAAGATTCAGAACATACTGCAGAGGAATTACACAGAAAAAGCTGGGCGTTCAAAACGCCCAATGAAGAAGGACAGACTGGCGTTTAAACGCCAGCCAGGGTGCCTGGTTGGGCGTTTAACGCCCAAAAGGGTAGAGTTTTGGGCGTTAAACGCCAGAATGTGCACCATTCTGGGCGTTTAACGCCAGGATGGCACAAGAGGGAAGATTTTGTTTTCAATGCAAATTTTTTTCAAGTTTTCAAAATCTTTTCAAAATCAAATCTTTTTCAAATCATATCCTTTCAATCAAATCTTTTTCAAATTCAATTTCTTTCTATTTTCAAAGATACTTGCTATCAATTAATGATTTGATTCAACATTTCAAGTATGTTGCCTTTTCTGTTGAGAAAGGTTTAATGTTTGAATCATATCTTTTCTTGATAGCCAAGTCATTAATTTTCAAAATCAATTTTTTTTTAAAAATGTTTTTCAAATCATATCTTCTCAATCACATCTTTTTAAAACCAATCATATCTTCTTAACCACATCTTTTTCAAAATAACTTTCAATCAAATCTTTTTTATTTCTAATTTCAAATTCTTTTTCAAAAATCACTTGATTTCTTTCCCACTTTTATTTTCGAAAATCAATTAGTGTTTTTCAAAATGTTTTCAAAATCTTGTACTTGATTTTCGAAAATTACTTCCCCTCTTCTCACATCCTTCTATTTATGGACTAACACTATTCCTTAATGCAAAATTTGAACTCCATCTTCTTTGATAAGTTCGAATTTTCTACTTCTGCCTTCTATTTCTCTTTTCCTCTGACACCTCAAGGAATCTCTATACTGTGACATAGAGGATTCCACATTTTCTTGTTCTCTTCTCTTTCTTATGAGCAGGAGCAAGGACAAAAGCATTCTTGTTGAGGCTGATCCTGAACCTGAAAGGACCTAACAGAAATCTTCAAAGAAGAAGAACCCATGGCAGCCGAAAACAACAACAATGCCAACAATGCAAGGAAGGTGCTGGGTGACTTTACTGCACCTACTCCCGACTTCTATGGGAGAAGCATCTCTATCCCTGCCATTGGAGCAAACAACTTTGAGCTTAAGCCTCAATTAGTTTCTCTAATGCAACAGAATTGCAAGTTCCATGGACTTCCATTGGAAGATCCTCATCAGTTTTTAGCTGAGTTCTTGCAAATCTGTGACACTGTCAAGACTAATGGGGTTGACCCTGAGGTCTACAGACTTATGATATTCCCTTTTGCTGTAAGAGACAGAGCTAGAATATGGTTGGACTCACAACCTAAAGAAAGCCTGAACTCTTGGGAAAAGTTAGTCAATGCCTTCTTGGCAAAGTTCTTTCCACCTCAAAAATTGAGTAAGCTTAGAGTGGAAGTCCAAACCTTCAGACAAAAGGAAGGAGAATCCCTCTATGAAGCTTAGGAAAGATACAAACAATTAATCAGAAAGTGTCCCACTGATATGCTTTCTGAATGGAGCATCATTGGAATTTTCTATGATGGTCTCTCTGAACTATCCAAGATGTCTTTGGATAGCTCTGCTGGAGGATCTCTTCATTTGAAGAAGACGCCTACAGAAGCTCAAGAGCTGATTGAAATGGTTGCAAATAACCAATTCATGTACACTTCTGAAAGGAATTCTGTGAACAATGGGACCAATAAGAAGAAAGGAGTTCTTGAGATTGACACTCTGAGTGCCATACTGGCTCAGAATAAAATATTGACTCAACAAGTCAATATGATTTCTCAAAGTCTGTCTGGAATGCAAAATGCACCAAGTAGTACTAAGGAAGCTTCATCTGAAGAAGAAGCTTATGATCCTGAGAACCCTTCAATAGAAGAGGTGAATTACATGGGAGAACCCTATGGAAACACCTATAATCCCTCATAGAGAAATCATCCAAATCTCTCATGGAAGGATCAACAGAGACCTCAACAAGGTTTCAACAACAATAATGGTAGAAGAAACAGGTTTAGCAATAGCAAGCCTTTTCTATCATCTTCTCAGCAACAGACAGAGAGTTCTAAGCAGAATACCTCTGACTTAGCAACCATGGTCTCTAATCTAATCAAAACCAATCAAAGTTTCATGACTGAAACAAGGTCCTCCATTAGAAATTTGGAGGCACAAGTGGGTCAGCTGAGCAAGAAAATTACTGAACTCCCTCCTAGTACTCTTCCAAGCAATACAGAAGAAAATCCAAAAGGAGAGTGCAAAGCCATCAACATGGCCGAATTTGGAGAGGAGGAAGAGGCAGTGAACGCCACTGAGGAAGACCTCAATGGACGTCCACTGGCCTCCAATGAGTTCCCCAATGAGGAACTATGGGAATCTGAGGCTCAAAATGAGACCATAGAGGTTCCATTGGACTTACTTCTGCCATTCATGAGCTCTGATGAGTATTCTTCCTCTGAAGAGGATGAGTATGTCACTGAAGAGCAAGTTGCTAAATACCTTGGAGCAATCATGAAGCTAAATGACAAGTTATTTGGGAATGAGACTTGGGAAGACGAACCCCCTTTGCTCACCAAGGAACTGGATGACTTGTCTAGGCAGAAACTGCCTCAAAAGAGACAGGATCCTGGGAAGTTTTCAATACCTTGTACCATAGGCACCATGACCTTCAAGAAGGCCTTGTGTGACTTAGGGTCAAGTGTAAACCTCATGCCTCTCTCTGTAATGGAGAAGTTAGGGATCTTTGAGGTGCAAGCTGCAAAAATCTCACTAGAAATGGCAGACAATTCAAGAAAACAAGCCTATGGACTTGTAGAGGATGTTCTGGTAAAAGTTGAAGACCATTACATCCCTGCTGATTTTGTAACGACCCAATTTTCAATATGTCTAGATCATACCGAAACTGAGCGCTACCAATTTGTCCTCTTAATTATTATCTATTATTTATCATATGAGCCTGATTCGTTGTTAAAAACGTAGTTAATTTGCGAAGTATTTTTTTTTTTGAAAACATTTGGGTTAATAGACGGAATCACTCATAATCAATTCACAAGTAATAACAGATAAAACAGTTATAAACAACCACACATAAATACATCACGAGTAGCTAGCAACATTCATTTATCCAGTCTTTGTTAGAGTATAGACCTTTAGTTAGAACACCCCTAGATATAGCTAGATAATAACTATGTACATATATATACATACAACATCCTAGGGCCTGACCTGTTCAAGAAGTCCCTAAGCTGGCGCCTAGGCTAGCCTAGACTCTATACTCACCTAGTCCCTCTAAACTACTAAAGCGAGGGAAAATACGTTCTAAGTCTTCACAGCTCAAGTCAGGTGGAACGTTATCAAAAGATAGAACATCATCTGCTACTCCTCTGCACGATCAGACTTTTCCACAGGACGTCTCTCTGGTACCTCATGAAGTAGCCACACAATAGGAATCTCGTACACAGGATTTAGGTTAAAGTGCGCATACGACCGGGGTGCAGACGTTGGCTGGTCTCACAGTATATACATATAAACAGAGAATGATATTCACCCTAGACTCAGAAGACTATCTAGAGCAGAATCCTCGTTGCAGAACCATCATCAACGAACTACGGTAAGGTACTTGATGAGCGGATAATTTATACGCTTTTTGGCATTGTTTTTATATAGTTTTTAGTAAGTTTGAGATACTTTTAGGGATGTTTTCATTAGTTTTTATGTTAAATTCACATTTCTGGACTTTACTATGAGTTTGTGTGTTTTTCTGTGATTTCAGGTAAATTCTGACTGAAATTGAGGGATTTGAGCAAAACTCTGAAGAAGGCTGACAAAAGGACTGCTGATGCTGTTGGAATCTGACCTCCCTACACTCGAAATGGATTTTCTGGAGCTACAGAACTCCAATTGGCGCGCTCTCAACGGCGTTGGAAAGTAGACATCCAGGGCTTTCCAGCAATATATAATAGTCCATACTTTATTCGAAGAAAGACGACGTAACTTGGCGTTGAACGCCAAGTACACGCTGCTGTCTGGAGTTAAACGCCAGAAAAACGTCATGATCCGGAGTTGAACGCCCAAACCACGTCATAACCTGGAGTTTGACGCCAAGAAATGCCCCTACTCGTGGATTGATCAAGCTCAGCCCAAGCATACACCAAGTGGGCCCCGGAAGTGAATTTATGCATCAATTACTTACTCATGTAAACCCTAGGAGCTAGTCTAGTATAAATAGAACATTTATCTAATGTATTAGATGTCTTTTGACCACGTTTCATCTTTGGTCTCAGTTTTGTTTTATTCTTCATCTTAGGAGATCATTGATCACGTTAGGGAGGCTGGCCATTCGGCCATGCCTGAACCCTTTGCTTATGTATTTTCAACGGTGGAGTTTCTGCACACCATAGATTAAGGGTGTGGAGCTCTGCTGTACCTCGAGTATTAATGAAATTCTATTGTCTTTTATTCAAATCTCTCTTATTCTTATTCCAAGATATTCATTCGTACCCAAGAACATGATGAATGTAATGAGTCAGATTACCCTCATTATCATTCTCATTTATGAACGTGCGTGATTGACAACCACTTCCGTTCTACATGCAACAGAGCTTGAATGCGTATCTCTTAGATTCCCCAACAGAATCTTCGTGGTATAAGCTAGATAGATGGCGGCATTTATGAGGATCCGGAAAGTCTCACCTTGTTTGTGGTATTCCGAGTAGGATCCTAGGAATCCGGAAAGTCTAACCTTGTCTGTGGTATTCCGAGTAGGATTCCGGTAATGAATGACTGTGACGTGTTTCAAACTTGTAACCTGCTGGGCATTAGTGACAGACGCAAAAGAGGGATTCTATTCCAGTAGGAGCGGGAACCAACCGGTGATTAGCCGTACTGTGACAGAGTGCGTGAGCATTAGTTTTCACTGCGAGGATGGGATGTAGCCATCAGCCATGGGTGATGCCTCCAGACGATTAGCCGTGCGACTGACAACCGCATAGGATCATTTTCCCGAGAGGATGAAAGTAGCCACAGTTGATGGTGAACCCCTATACAAAGCTTGCCATGGAAAGGAGTAAGAAGGATTGAGTAGAAGCAGTAGGAGAGCAGGCGTCCTTGGGCTCTACAGCACCTCTATCCGCTTATCTGAAATTCCTATCAATGAATCTGCATAAGTTTTCTATCCCTTTTATTATTCCTTTTTATTATTTATAATCATAATTCCTCTTTTTTCTGCCTAACTGAGATTTGCAAGGTGACCATAGCTTGCTTCATACCAACAATCTCTGTGGGATCGACCCTTACTCGCGTAAGGTTTATTACTTGGACGACCCAGTACACTTGCTGGTTAGTTGAACGGAGTTGTGTCCACTCGTGCCAATTTCTAAAATCCAATTACAATGAATATGATCACAATTTCGTCCACCAAGTTTTTGGCGCCGTTGCCGGGGATTGTTCGAGTATGGACAACTGACGGTTCATCTTGTTGCTCAGATTAGGTAATTTTCTTTTCAAAAATCTTTTTCAAAAATTTTTCTTTTATTTTTCGTTTTTCCAAAAATATTTTCGAAAAAAAATAATAAAAATACAAAAAAATTAGAAAATCATAAAAATCAAAAATATTTTGTGTTTCTTGTTTGAGTCTTGTGTTAATTTTTAAGTTTGGTGTCAATTGCATGCTTTTAAAATTTTTCTTGCATTTTTTTCGAAAATCCCATGCATTCATAGTGTTCTTCATGATCTTCAAGTTGTTCTTGATAAGTCTTCTTATTTGATCTTGATGATTTCTTGTTTTGTGTCTTTTGTTGTTTTTCATGTGCATTTTTGCATTCATATTTTCCATGCATTAAAGATTTTTAAGTTTGGTGTCTTGCATGTTTTCTTTGCATCAAAAATTTTTCAAAAATATGTTCTTGATGTTCATCATGATCTTCATAGTGTTCTTGGTGTTCATCTTGACATTCATAGCATTCTTGCATGCATCTTGTGTCTTGATCCAAAATTTTCATGTTTTGGGTCATTTTTGTGTTTTTCTTTAAAAATTTAAAAAATCAAAAATATCTTTTCCTTTTTTTTTCCTCCAAAATTTCGAAATTTTGGGTTGACTTGGTCAAAAATTTTCAAAATTAGTTGTTTCTTACAAGTCAAGTCAAAATTTCAATTTTAAAAATCTTATCTTTTCAAAATCTTTTTCAAAAATCATATCTTTTTCATTTTTTTTATTATTTTTGAAAATTTTAAAAATTAATTTTCAAAAATCTTTTTCTTATCTTTTATATCATATTTTCAAAAATTAGCTAACAATTAATGTGATTGGTTCAAAAATTTGAAGTTTGTTACTTTCTTGTTAAGAAAGGTTCAATCTTTAAATTCTAGAATCTTATCTTGTAGTTTCTTGTTAGTTAAGTAATTTTTAAAATTAAAACTCTTTCAAATATCTTTTTCAAATATTTCTTTTTATCTTTTATCTTATCTTTTTCAAAAACTTTATCTTTTTCAAAATTTGATTCCAAAATATCTTATCTAACTTCTTATCTTCTTATCTTTTTTCAAATTTTGATTTCAAATCTTTTTCAATCAACTAACTAACTTTTTGTTTGTTTCTTATCTTTTTCAAAACCAACTAACTACTTTTCCCTCTCTAATTTTCGAAAATTCTCCCTCTCTTTTTCAAAAAATTCTTTTTGTTTTAAATTTTAATTTTAATTATATTTTATCTCTAATTTTCGAAAATCACTAACTCTTTTTCAAAAATTATTTTCGAAATTTCTCTTCTCTTTTCTTCTTCCATTTAATTAATTAATTACTAACACTTCTCTTCACCTCTCTTCATCCACAAATCCGAATCTCCCTCTTCATTCTTCTACCTCTTTCTTTTTCTACTAACATAAGGGAATCTCTATACTGTGACATAGAGGATTCCTCTTTCTTTTCTTGTTTTCTTCTCTCTTTCTTATGAGCAGGAACAAGGATAAAGGCACTCTTGTTGAAGCTGATCCAGAACCTGAAAGGACTCTGAAGAGAAAATTAAGAGAAGCTAAATTACAACAATCCAGAAATAACCTTTCAGAAATTTTCGAACAAGAGAAGGATATGGCAGCCGAAAATAATAATAATAATAATGCAAGGAGAATGCTTGGTGACTTCACAAAGCCAACGTCCAAGTTTGATGGAAGAAGCATCTCCATTCCTGCCATTGGAGCCAATAATTTTGAGCTTAAGCCTCAACTAGTTGCATTAATGCAACAAAACTGCAAGTTTTATGGACTTCCATCTGAAGATCCTTATCAGTTTTTAACTGAGTTCTTGCAGATCTGTGAGACTGTAAAGACAAATGGAGTTGATCCTGAAGTCTACAGACTCATGCTTTTCCCTTTTGCTGTAAGAGACAGAGCTAGAATATGGTTGGATTCACAACCTAAGGATAGCCTGGACTCCTGGGATAAGCTGGTCACTGCCTTCTTAGATAAATTCTTTCCTCCTCAAAAGCTGAGCAAGCTGAGAGTGGATGTTCAAACCTTCAAACAAAAAGATGGTGAATCCCTCTATGAAGCTTGGGAAAGATATAAGCAGTTGACCAAAAGATGTCCATCTGACATGTTTTCAGAATGGACCATATTAGATATATTCTATTATGGTCTCTCTGAATTTTCGAAAATGTCACTGGACCATTCTGCAGGTGGATCTATTCACCTGAAGAAAACGCCTGAAGAGGCTCAAGAACTCATTGACATGGTTGCAAACAACCAGTTCATGTACACCTCTGAGAGGAATTCCGTGAATAATGGGATGTCTCAGAAGAAAGGAGTTCTTGAAATTGATGCTCTGAATGCCATATTGGCTCAGAACAAAATGTTGACTCAACAGGTCAACATAATCTCTCAAAATCTGAATGGATTGCAACATGCATCCAACAGTACTAGAGAGGCAGCTTCTGAAGAAGCTTATGATCCTGAGAACCCTGCCATGGCAGAGGTTAATTACATGGGTGAACCATATGGAAATACCTATAACCCATCATGGAGAAATCATCCAAATTTCTCCTGGAAGGATCAACAAAAGCCTCAACAAAGCTTTAACAATGGTGGACGCAATAGGCTGAACAATAGTAAGCCATATCCATCATCTTCTCAGCAACAGACAGAGAACTCTGAACAAAACACTTCTAATTTAGCCAATATAGTCTCTGATCTGTCAAAAGCCACTTTCAGTTTCATGAATGAAACCAGATCCTCCATTAGAAATTTGGAGGCACAAGTGGGTCAGCTGAGTAAGAAAGTTATTGAAACTCCTCCCAGTATTCTCCCAAGCAATACAGAAGAAAATCCAAAAGGAGAGTGCAAGGCCATTGATTTGATCAAAATGGCCGAATGCATAGAGGAGGAGGAGGACGAAAATCCTAGTGAGGAAGACCTCCTAGGACGTTCTTCAGGCAAGAAGGAGTTTCCTATTAAGGATCCAGAGGAATCTGAGGCTCATCTAGAGACCATAGAGATTCCATTAAATCTCCTTTTGCCATTCATGAGCTCTGAAGAATATTCATCCTCTGAAGAGGATGAAGATGTGACTGGAGAGCAAGTTGCTCAATACTTAGGAGCTATCATGAAGCTGAATGCCAAGTTGTTTGGTAATGAGACTTGGGAAAGTGAACCTCCCCTGCTCATTAGTGAACTAGATACTTGGATTCAGCAAACTCTACCTCAAAAGAAACAAGATCCTGGCAAGTTCTTAATACCTTGCACCATAGGCACCATGAGCTTTGAAAAAGCTCTATGTGATCTGGGATCAGGGATAAATCTGATGCCACTCTCTATAATGGAGAAGCTAGGGATCATTGAGGTACAACCTGCCTTGTTCTCAGTACAATTGGCAGATAAGTCTTTGAGACAAGCCTATGGAATGGTAGAGGACGTGCTAGTAAAGGTTGAAGGCTTTTACATCCCTGCTGATTTCATAATCCTAGATACTAGGAAGGAAGATGATGAATGCATCATCCTAGGAAGACCTTTCCTAGCCACAGCAGAAGCTGTGATAGATGTCAACAGAGGAGAGTTAGTCCTTCAATTGAATGGGGAATACCTTGTGTTTCAAGCACATGGCCATCTCTCTGTGACAAAAGAGAGTAAGCATGAAGAGCTTCTCTCAGTTCAAGGTCAAGAAGAGCCCACACAGTCAAATTCTAAGTTTGGTGTTGTGAGGCCACAACCAAACTCTAAGTTTGGTGTTCAAATTCCATATCCAAACTCTAAGTTTGGTGTGGAGACAACACACTAAATTGACCTGATCACCTTGTGGCTCCATGAGAGCCACTGTCAAGCTATTGACATTAAAGAAGCGCTTGTTGGGAGGCAACCCAATTTTAATTATCTAATTTTATTTTATTTTGTTTCTTTGTTATTTTTGTGTTTTATTAGGTACATGATCATGAGGAGTCACGAAAAAAATCAAAAAAATTAAAAACAGAGTCAAAAACAGAAGAAAAAAATTTTCACCCTGGAGGCAGCGCAGACTGGCGTTCAACGCCAGTAAGATGCATCTGGCTGGCGTTCAACGCCAGAACAGAGCATCTTTCTGGCGCTGAACGCCCAAAACAAGCTACATCCTGGCGTTTAACGCCAGGATGCGCACACAGAGGACAATCTGGCGCTGAACGCCAGAAACAAGCATGAAACTGGCGTTCAACGCCAGAAACATGCATTACATGGGCGTTTAACGCCCAGAACATGCACCAATGGGCGTTTGAACGCCAGAATGATGCATGAAGGCAATTTACACGCCTATATGGTGAAGGAATGGTATTTCTTTTCACCTCAGGATCTGTGGACCCCACAGGATCCCCACCTCAGGATCTGTGGACCCCACAGGATCCCCACCTACCTTTTCTTTTAATCCTAATCACAATCTCCTAATCCAAATCTCATTTTCAATGTCACACTTCCCAAAAACCTTCACCAATCACCTCAATTCCTCTTCCCAATTACCCCATTCACCATTCACATCAACCCACTCTTCCCCATAAACCCCACCTACCTCCATTACATTCAAATTCAATTTCCCACCCTTTCCCACCCAAAATGGCCGAACTCCCACCCTCCCTCTCCCTATAAATACCTCTCCCTTCTTCTTCATTTTCACACAACACAAACCCCTTCTTCTCTCATATAGCCGAACCCCCTCCTCTCCTTCTCTACCAAAATTCTCTTCTTCTTCTACTACTCTTCTTTTTTTTTTTTGCTCGAGGACGAGCAAATTTTAAGTTTGGTGTGGAAAAAGCCTAAGCTTTTTGTTTTTCATTCACCATCAATGGCACCTAAGACCGGAGTATCCTCAAGAAAAGGGAAAGGGAAGACAAAAGCTTCCACCTCCGAGTCATGGGAGAAGGAGAGATTCATCTCCAAAAGCCATCAAGACCACTTCTATGATGTTGTGGCAAAGAAGAAGGTGATCCCCGAGGTCCCTTTCAAGCTCAAAAAGAATGAGTATCCGGAAATCCAACATGAAATTCAAAGAAGAGGGTGGGAAGTCATAACCAACCCCATGCAACAAGTTGGAATATTGATGGTTCAAGAGTTCTATGCCAATGCATGGATCACTAGAAACCATGATCAAAGTATGAACCCGAATCCAAAGAACTATATCACAATGGTTTGGGGGAAATACTTAGATTTTAGCCCGGAAAATGTGAGGTTGGCGTTTCACCTACCCATGATGCAAGGTGATGAACGCCCCTACACAAGAAGGGTCAACTTTAATCAAAGGTTGGACCAAGTCCTAATGGACATTTGTGTGGAAGGCGCCCAATGGAGAATAGACTCCAAAGGCAAACCGGTCCAACTAAGAAGACTGGACCTCAAGCCTGTAGCTAGAGGATGGTTGGAGTTCATCCAAAGATCCATCATCCCTACAAGCAACCGATCTGAAGTTACTGTGGATCGGGCCATCATGATTCATAGCATCATGATTGGAGAGGAAGTGGAAGTTCATGAAGTCATCTCCAATGAACTCTACAAAATAGCTGACAAGCCTTCATACATGGCACGGCTAGCCTTCCCCCATCTTATATGCCATTTATGCTACTCAGCTGGAGTTATCATAGATGGAGATGTCTCCATTGAAGAAGACAAGCCCATCACAAAGAAGAGGATGGAGCAAACAAGGGAAGTTCCTCACGGCCCCCAAGAAGAACATGAGGAAGTTCATCATCAACAAATGCCTCAAGGAATGCACTTCCCTCCCAACAACTATTGGGAGCAACTCAGTACCTCTTTAGAGGATTTGAGCCATAATGTTGAACAACTAAGGGTGGAACATCATGAACACGCCCTCACTCTCCAAGAAATAAGAGAAGATCAAAGAGCAATGAGGGAGGAGCAACAAAGGCAAGGAAGGGACATAGAAGAGTTGAAGAACATCATTGGTCCTTCAAGAAGAAGACGCCACTAGAGGTGGATTCATTCCTTGTTCTTTATTTTCTTTCTGTTTTCGGTTTTTAAGTATTATGTTTATCTATGTTTTGTGTCTCTACTTCATGATCATTAGTGTGTAACCATGCCTTAAAGCTATGAATAAAATCCATTAGTCCTTCACTTATCTTAAAAGAAAAATGTTTTAATTCAAAAGAACAAGAAGTACATAATTTTCGAAATTATTAGTGAATTTAATTTAATTATATTGATGTGGTGGCAATAATTTTTGTTTTCTGAATGAATGCTTGAACAGTGCATATTTTTGATCTTGTTGTTTATGAGTGTTAAAATTGTTGGTTCTTGAAAGAATGATGAACAAAGAGAAATGTTATTGATGATCTGAAAAACATCATGAAATTGATTCTTGAAGCAAGAAAAAGCAGTGAAAAAAAAAAGTGGCGAAAATTTTAAAGCAAGGATCCAAGGCTTTGAGCATTAATGGATAGGAGGGCCCAAGGAAATTAAATCCAGGCCTAAGCGGCTAAATCAAGCTGTCCCTAACCATGTGCTTGTGTCATGAAGGTCCAAGTGAAAAGCTTGAGACTGAATGGTTAAAGTCGTGATCCAAAGCAAAAGAGTGTGCTTAAGAGCTCTGGACACCACTAACTGGGGACTTTAGCAAAGCTGAGTCACAATCTGAAAAGGTTCACCCAGTTATGTGTCTGTGGCATTTGTGTATCCGGTGGTAATACTGGAAGACAAAGTGCTTAGGGCCAAGGCCAAGACTCATAAAGTAGCTGTGTTCAAGAATCAACATGCTTAACTAGGAAAGTCAATAACACTATCCAAAATTCTAAGTTCCTAGAGATGCCAATCACTCTAAACTACAAAGGAAAAAGTGAGATGCCAAAACTGTTCAGAAGCAAAAAGCTACAAGTCCCGCTCATCTAATTAAATTAATATTCATTGATATTTTGGACTTTATAGTATATTCTCTTCTTTTTATCTTAATTGATTTTCAGTTGCTTGGGGACAAGCAACAATTTAAGTTTGGTGTTGTGATGAGCGGATAATTTATACGCTTTTTGGCATTGTTTTTATATAGTTTTTAGTAAGTTTGAGCTACTTTTAGGGATGTTTTCATTAGTTTTTATGTTAAATTCACATTTCTGGACTTTACTATGAGTTTGTGTGTTTTTCTGTGATTTCAGGTAAATTCTGACTGAAATTGAGGGATTTGAGCAAAACTCTGAAGAAGGCTGACAAAAGGACTGCTGATGCTGTTGGAATCTGACCTCCCTGCACTCGAAATGGATTTTCTGGAGCTACAGAACTCCAATTGGCGCGCTCTCAACGGCGTTGGAAAGTAGACATCCAGGGCTTTCCAGCAATATATAATAGTCCATACTTTATTCGAAGAAAGACGACGTAACTTGGCGTTGAACGCCAAGTACACGCTGCTGTCTGGAGTTAAACGCCAGAAAAACGTCATGATCCGGAGTTGAACGCCCAAAACACGTCATAACCTGGAGTTTGACGCCAAGAAATGCCTCTACTCGTGGATTGATCAAGCTCAGCCCAAGCATACACCAAGTGGGCACCGGAAGTGAATTTATGCATCAATTACTTACTCATGTAAACCCTAGGAGCTAGTCTAGTATAAATAGAACATTTATCTAATGTATTAGATGTCTTTTGACCACGTTTCATCTTTGGTCTCAGTTTTGTTTTATTCTTCATCTTAGGAGATCATTGATCACGTTAGGGAGGCTGGCCATTCGGCCATGCCTGAACCCTTTGCTTATGTATTTTCAACGGTGGAGTTTCTGCACACCATAGATTAAGGGTGTGGAGCTCTACTGTACCTCGAGTATTAATGAAATTCTATTGTCTTTTATTCAAATCTCTCTTATTCTTATTCCAAGATATTCATTCGTACCCAAGAACATGATGAATGTAATGAGTCAGATTACCCTCATTATCATTCTCATTTATGAACGTGCGTGATTGACAACCACTTCCGTTCTACATGCAACAGAGCTTGAATGCGTATCTCTTAGATTCCCCAACAGAATCTTCGTGGTATAAGCTAGATAGATGGCGGCATTTATGAGGATCCGGAAAGTCTCACCTTGTCTGTGGTATTCCGAGTAGGATCCTGGGAATCCGGAAAGTCTAACCTTGTCTGTGGTATTCCGAGTAGGATTCTGGTAATGAATGACTGTGACGTGCTTCAAACTTGTAACCTGCTGGGTGTTAGTGACAGACGCAAAAGAGGGATTCTATTCCAGTAGGAGCGGGAACCAACCGGTGATTAGCCGTACTGTGATAGAGTGCGTGAGCATTAGTTTTCACTGCGAGGATGGGATGTAGCCATCAGCCATGGGTGATGCCTCCAGACGATTAGCCGTGCGACTGACAACCGCATAGGATCATTTTCCCGAGAGGATGAAAGTAGCCACAGTTGATGGTGAACCCCTATACAAAGCTTGCCATGGAAAGGAGTAAGAATGATTGAGTAGAAGCAGTAGGAGAGCAGGCGTCCTTGGGCTCTACAGCACCTCTATCCGCTTATCTGAAATTCCTATCAATGAATCTGCATAAGTTTTCTATCCCTTTTATTATTCCTTTTTATTATTTATAATCACAATTCCTCTTTTTTCTGCCTAACTGAGATTTGCAAGGTGACCATAGCTTGCTTCATACCAACAATCTCTGTGGGATCGACCCTTACTCGCGTAAGGTTTATTACTTGGACAACCCAGTACACTTGCTGGTTAGTTGAACGGAGTTGTGTCCACTCGTGCCAATTTCTAAAATCCAATTACAATGAATATGATCACAATTTCGTCCACCAGTACTCTTACTTCCATCTGAAGGGGAAGGGAGAGAGAAGGGGTAAGAACTGGGGAGTTCTTAGTAGGGTCGGGGTTATTAGTTACGTTCATTTATTTGGGGTCGATTAGTAGACGAATAATAGAATATAGCGAAGCAGTAACCAAAAGATAAAGACAGAAAGAGAAAGTAGAGACGATAGAAAGCATAACACAAACAAAAGAATACAAGATAATAAAACATAGAAATAGCATACAAGCAGACAAACACAAAGAAATAGGTCACACACAGAAAGGAATGCAATAGAGAATGATGCGCAGACAAGAATGATGCATGTCTAGTCCTAGTGCAGGTAATGAGCTCATCTGTCGGTTACTAACCCGCTCCCGACGTTATCCAGCAACCTCTGTCTGGATAAGGCTTTCCTATTGGCTATACCCCTGTGTACAGGAAATAACCCCTCTGCCACCACAGGGTCCACTGCACGCAGAAAATAACACATCTGCCACTGCAGGGATGTACGCCGACACACCTTCTGTATACAGGAAATAACCCCTCTGCCACTACAGAAATGGAACAGGTGGTCACGGTACTTCTGTAGCAGGAAATAACCCCTATGCCTTACAGAATCAAAATATAAATCTGTACCGCAGGAAAGCGTTCTCAGTGGTCACACCACCATCTATCTGACTGCCTTCACGCAGCAGATCATCACACAAATATCTCAGGAGTTGCCATAATGCAACAAATGAATAAACACATCTCTTGGGTTGCCTCAAGCAACAAATGACCTTTCAACAGGTCCTCTGCTTTTTATTCTCTTTTATAATCATAAATATGCAAGCGGGACAAAACCCACGTCCTTGCCAACAATTTCATAAACTAAATACCTTTCCTCAAAAGAATCAGTGTAATTATCATCATAAGTTATCATTCTCGTTATTCATCTCTAATTACATATTCATATACAATACCTCTCTCTTTCTTTGTTCAATCATCCTGTACAAACTTTACAGCCTTTACTTTTACAACATCTTAACTCAAACCATTTCTCTTTATCAAATTACTCTCTTCTCTGTGTCTTTTTACTTTGCTCAGATTACTCTTTTCTCTGTATCCCTCTATTCTGCTCTGGTTACTCTGTTCTCTGTGTTTCTTTACTTTGCTCTGGTTACTCTGCTTAACATATGTATTTAAAGCTTATGTAAATTTCGGTATGAATAGTTAGTCTGTCCCAAGTATAGGTTCATTAAGTCTATACTGAAACAGTTTAACTTTTCATATAATACCTAACCCTATTCGCAATTCCAGGACTAACTATGTTGCCCTAGTTCGTTCACTAGTCTCTGTCTGTTTTTCTGTCATTAAAACTTTACAGACTTTTTCTTCGATTTCTTTCTTTTCTTCAACTTTTTATCTTTTATTTATCCTTGCCTCACTAATATGTTTTTACCACTCCCTAAGTGTTTTATGAAGGTAATTATGAGATTCTGCACTTAAAGTTGTCTTACTAAAGCTTCTACAGAAAACTGCCTTTTCTGCATTATTTTATTATTTTTTATTAAAATATTATTTTTAATTAAATATTATTATTTATTATTTTATTATTATTTATTATTTTATCATTAATTTTTCGAAAATTAACTTTACTTTAACCTTTAACCTTTAAAATTCACTTTTTACCACCCGTAACTTTTAATATTTCTACTTTAACCACCCTAACTTTCAGAAATTACAAAATAACCCCTCAAACACCAAAATAATTACTTCCTTGCCCTTTTATGAATCAAAAAGGTGTTCTTCATTGTTCTTCACCACACTCAAAGTGTTCTTCGTGTTCTTCATAAATTCTTCAGATTCTTTCTCTGTTTTTACCCGTTTTTCAATCTTTTCAGCAACTGATTTTTACTACAATTCATAATAAATTAGCAGCCACTAAAACCCCATCTTTTCTACATGATTTCATCACAAATTGAACCTCAATTTAAGCCTAGGGTTTCGTTTTTCCAGCTGCTCCAAGAACATGAACATAAAGCTTGAATTTCATCAAATTTCATCAAAATTTCACCAAATTTTCACCAAGAATCAATCATATATGCAACCAATTTTTAGCACAGCCAAATAATACAACATTCACACATCTCAAACACAAATAATCAAGATTAATTTCGTGACACCCTACCTGGTTTTGCTGCTCCTAATTCAATCAAACTTTCAGGTGGTCCTTAAGCACTTTTTCTTCCTAAATCACACCAAGAAACACATATTTAACCATGTTTCCTTGAAACCGAATCAAAAGAGAGATGGTGCAGCCAACGCACCTTGATCCCAGCCTTGATAAGTCATATGATCATGTAGAGAAAGAAGAGAGGATCATTTTGGTCAGATTGGAATTTTGATTTGAGTTTTAGTTCAGCAGAAATCAAACTTTGAAGATTTGGAACTAAGAACTTTTCTCTCTTTTTCTCTCTACCTATTTTCGGCCACAACGTGAAAATGAGCCAGCCTTGGGGGTTTTGGGGGTGTAGGGTGAGTTGTGATTGGTTGGCTTGGAGGTGGATTAAAATAATATTAAAATATCTCAGGTGTATAACTACTAAAACTAGGTGTATCGGAACACTTGCAAAAACATCTCTAAAAATTATTTTCTGAGCTACTAGCATAAATGACACTAGTAACATATTTATTATGAGAATAAAACATGAATAATGAGGCCTTAGCATTGCTAAAGTCATCAGAGAGTGCTGGTGCTAAGCTGCACCAGTAAACTGTGAACCCGGTTAAACCGATTTTCTGTTTTTAACTAAAACTGACCAAGTAACCTTATAATATCATTCAAGAAACTTTTATTACTAATATAATGATAATATTACCCTATTATCTCTCTTCTCTCATGAATCGAGTCCGGTTCGTCAAACTGAGACTATCTACGAAAAACCGGATCAAAACTCCTAACCGATACGGTTCAAAAACTATGTTCTTCATAACTGCATTATCGAGCTTGCCCCATAAAAGGTTCTAGCTTAAAGATGACATAATGACAATTAGGATTGAGATACATGATAATATATCAAAGCTTCTCCCCTTACTGATCCTCCGGAGTTCTCCGTACTTTCAGAAAAGATCTCGCGTACTCGAAAACCGGGGTTGTTACATTCTACCCTCCTAAAAGAAAATTTTGCCCTCAAAATTTTAGTTACCTGAGAATAGATGCGGGTAATCAGCTTTCATCTTATCCTCCAGTTCCCAAGTGTGTTCTTCTTCTCCTCTTTGTCCCCAAGCTACTTTGACTAAGCGAACAGTCTTGCCTCTCAGCTGCTTATCACTTCTTTCTACGATCTGAACTGGTGATGCTTGATATGTCAAATCGTTTCGTAACTGTACTGTCTCTGGTTTTAAAATGTGACTCTCGTCGGGAATATATTTCTTAAGTTGTGAGACATGGAAAACATCATGAAGGTTTGACAGATATGGAGGGAGGGCTACTTGATAAGCTACTAGACCGACTCTTTTAAGTATTTGGAAAGGTCCTATGTATCGAGGGTTAAGCTTTTTAGTCTTAAGGGCTCTACCTATTCCAGTAGTCGGGGTTACTTTAAGAAATACATGGTCTCCCTCACTAAACTCTAAGGGTCTACATCTATTATCGGCATAGCTCTTTTGACGACTCTGTGCTGTCTGGATCTTCTGGCGAATCCCCTTTATCTTCTCAGTAGTTTCTTGCACTAAGTCTGGACCCAAGACACTAGCTTCTCCATCATCATTCCAACACAATGGTGTCTGACATCTCCTTCCATAGAGAGCTTCATATGGTGCCATCCCGATACTTTGTTGGTAACTGTTGTTGTAGACGAACTCGACTAACGGCAAATATTTATCCCAACTACCTTGGTTATCCATCACACAAGATCTTAGCATGTCTTCCAATGTCTGGATTGTCCGCTCTGATTGTCCGTCTGTCTGAAGATAGTATGCTGTACTCATATGCAATTTCGTTCCTTAAGCTTTCTGGAAAGCTCCCCAGAATCTGGAAGTAAACCTCGGATCTCGGTCTGAAACAATTGATGAAGGTATTCCGTGCAATCGTACGATTTTTTGAATATATATCCGTGCCAGCCTTTCTAATGTATAGTCAACTCGAATCGGAAGGAAGTGCGCTGATTTTGTCAACCTGTCCACAATTATCCAAATGGCATCGTGTCCTGTTGAAGTCCTTGGCAATCCCATAACAAAATCCATAGTGATCTACTCCCATTTCCATTGTGGTATTTCTAAGGGTTGCAGGGTTCCTGACGGTTTCTGGTGTTCCACCTTCACCTTCTGGCAAGTTAAACATTTTGAGACATAATCAGCTACCTCTTTCTTTAAGCCCGGCCACCAGAACATTTGTTTCAAATCCTGGTACATCTTTGTTACTCCAGGATGCATAGAAAATCTACTTTGATGAGCTTCTACAAGAATCCTTTGCCGTAAATCTCCAGAGCTAGGCACACAAATTCTGTTCTTGTATCTCCAGAGACTGCTACGATCTAGTCTTACAGCTTCTGGTTCTTCTACTTTCATCCGTCTCAGCATCGTCATCATTTCTGAGTCCTGTGCTTGTGCTTGCTGAATCCTAATCTTAAAATCTGGTGTTATATGCAACTGCGCCAAACAGACTCCATTTGACGTCTCAGTCATAGCCAACTTAAGGTCCTCAAATTCCGCAAGTAGCTTCTCTTCCTTTATCATCATCCAAGAAATACTCAAATTCTTCCTGCTCAAGGCGTCTGCCACCACGTTTGCTTTTCCTGGGTGATAACTTAACTTAAAATCATAGTCCTTCAGGAACTCCATCCACCTTCGCTGTCGCATGTTAAGATCCTTCTGGTCAAAGATATACTTTAAACTTTTGTGGTCAGAGAAAACTTCTAGTTGAGCGCCATACAAATAGTGCCTCCAGATCTTCAGAGCAAACACCACTGCAGCCAACTCTAAGTCATGCGTCGGATAATTTCATTCATGAGGTCTCAGCTGCCGGGAAGCATAAGCCACCACATTTTTGTCTTGCATCAGCACACATCCAAGTCCTTTATGAGAGGCATCACAGTATACTTCAAAAGGTTTCTGTGGGTCAGGTAGTACTAATACAGGTGCAGTTGTTAACTTCTCCTTAAGCATTTTGAAACTTCTATCACACTCAGCCGTCCAAACGAACGGAACTTCCTTTCGGGTAAGGTAAGTCAAAGGTAAGGCTATCTGTGAAAATCCTTTGATGAACCTCCGGTAATATCCAGCAAGTCCGAGAAAACTCCGAACTTCTGTAACGGTCGTAGGTGGTTCCCATTGCACTACTGCTTTAATTTTTGAAGGATCCACTGCAATTCCTCCCTGTGATATAACATGTCCCCAAAATACCACCTTCTCTGTCCAGAACTCGCACTTTGATAGTTTAGCATATAACTTTCGAGTCCTCAGTATCTGCAATACAGCCCGTAGATGCTCTTCATGCTCTCTTTCTGTCTTCGAATAGATGAGAATATCGTCTATGAAAACTACTACGAACTGATCAAGGTACGGACGGAAAATACGATTCATGTAATCCATGAAAATCGCAGGAGCATTAGTTAGTCCAAACGACATAACTGTATACTCATAGTGACCATATCGAGTTCTAAATGCAGTCTTTGGTATATCTGATTCTTTCACTCGAATCTGGTGATAGCCTGATCGTAAATCAATCTTCGAAAACACAGTTGCACCTTTTAACTGATCCATCAAGTCATCTATTCGTGGAAGTGGGTACTTGTTCTTGATAGTGACTTTATTTAACTGTCGGTAATCTACACAAAGTCTCATTCCACCATCCTTCTTCTTTACTAGCAATACTGGAGCTCCCCAAGGTGATGCGCTGGGACGAATAAATTTCTTTCCAAGTAGCTCATCCAACTGCTTTTTTAACTCTGCAAGTTCCAGTGGTGACATCCGGTACGGTGCTATGGAAATCGGTCCGGTTCCAGGTACAAGTTCAATGCTGAATTCTATCTCTCGCTGAGGAGGAAATTCAGGTATGTCGTCCGGGAAAACATCAGGAAATTCTTTCACCACTCAGATTTGTTCTAAGCTTACTTCACTGTCATTTGAGCTAGCCGCTAATAGAACGTACCCCTCACAATCACTCCCGCCTAAGGTAACTCTTACAGAATTCAGATATAAGGTGTGGGACAAAAATGGTTTAGTACATAGACTATTAGATGGAATAACAGTAGTTCTTTTAAAATAATCAAAGAAAACATGATACTTAGATAACCAATCTAATCCTAAAATAACTTCTAAACCAGATGGAGATAAACAGATTAGATCGTGTATAAAAGTCCTGTTCCTAATAGCGAATGGTACTTGCAGGCACACTAAACTGGTCAAAGCATTTTGGGATGCAGGTGTATGGAAAATCAAGTAAAAATTAAATTTAAAGAAATATAATCCTAACTCGTGAGCAATAATTAGAGAAATAAAGAATGCGATGCACCCGAATCATACAGTACAGTTAGAAATCGATTCTTGACATAACATGACCTTGAATGAGGGTGTTCGATTGCACAACATTGTCAATAGTGATAGCAAACACTCGTCCTTGTTGTTGAGTGCTAACTGGATTTCGAGTAAATCCCTTTGGACAATCTTTGGTAATATGTCCAAGTTCTCTACAAGCATAACAGTTAGGTGATCCAAACTGGCAAAACCTGTTATCATGCTCTTTTCCGCATTACTTACATGCAGTGTTTATGTAAGCCTGATGGGCTCGTTTACCATTACCTTGCCTTACTTTACCTCCATTCTTACCCATATGGCGATCAGTAATGTTACCAACTTGTAGGTTCTTACACTGTCGTATGCCACGTGCTTTAAAATGCACCCTTCTCCCAGCTGTCTGATGATTGCTAAGACGCCTTGGTGGAAATCCTTGGCGACTCACTTTAGCCACAGTCACTTTCTTAATACATTCTTCCACTAACTTGCTCTTGTTGACTAATTCGGCAAAATTACGTATCTCCAGCGAAACTATTGAACTCATCAGATCAACACAAAGGCCTCCTTCAAACTTCAAGCACTTCCATTCTTCAAGGTCAGCAGGATCCCCTTGACAAATCTTGGAGAAACAACACAAATCATCAAAATTACGAGCATACTCAGCAACAGTCATATCCCCTTGCCTCAGCTGCATAAGCTCCATCTCCTAGCATCTCGTGCTGCTCCCGGAAAATATTTTTTACAAAATTCGTCCCTAAAAATATCCTAAGGAATGTCATTTTCATTCTGTTGTAGCAGTCGTTGTATCTCCTGCCACCAGTACTCAGCTTCTCCCTCAGGCATATAAGTAGCAAACTCCACGGGTTGTCCTTCCGGAACATGCTGCGCCCTCAGTGATTGTTCAATGCCTCGAAACCAGTTATCAGCGTCAGTTGCAACGAGTGTACCCTTGAACTTAGGCGGATTAACCTTTAGAAAGCTCGCAAGGGTCATAGGTCTTTCAGGATGCCCTAAGTTGTTCTCATCGTTTCCATTATCTTCTCCGTATCCATTCTCGTCCCCATTTCTCACTCCGAGACATTCAACAGCCCTAGCCGCTCCTACAGCAGCTTCACGCACTACTTCAGCCACGTCGTTCATGGTAGCCATAAACGTTTCCTGTTCCTTCTCGTAGTTAACATTAGGAATTCCTTCCCGTACGCCTTGTCTCTGTGAACCCATCGTGGTCCCGTTCACACCAAACAATCATTATTAAGGTGATCAGTCTTAACACTTCAAGTCAAGTGTGAACATTCCCAGAATGAGTGCTCATAGACATTCATGCCAAATGTATCTTAAAGATACCCTAATGACATGAGACACACAAGCAGAGTATGCAATGAAGCATAGTCAGTCCACTCCCCAGGCTCTACTGGGAACGAACTGCTCTGATACCAAATTGTAACGACCCAATTTTCAATATGTCTAGATCATACCGAAACTGAGCGCTACCAATTTGTCCTCTTAATTATTATCTATTATTTATCATATGAGCCTGATTCATTGTTAAAAACGTAGTTAATTTGCGAAGTATTTTTTTTTTTTGAAAACATTTGGGTTAATAGACGGAATCACTCATAATCAATTCACAAGTAATAACAGATAAAACAGTTATAAACAACCACACATAAATACATCACGAGTAGCTAGCAACATTCATTTATCCAGCCTTTGTTAGAGTATAGACCTTTAGTTAGAACACCCCTAGATATAGCTAGATAATAACTATGTACATATATATACATACAACATCCTAGGGCCTGACCTGTTCAAGAAGTCCCTAAGCTGGCGCCTAGGCTAGCCTAGACTCTATACTCACCTAGTCCCTCTAAACTACTAAAGCGAGGGAAAATACGTTCTAAGTCTTCACAACTCAAGTCAGGTGGAACGTTATCAAAAGATAGAACATCATCTGCTACTCCTCTGCACGATCAGACTTTTCCACAGGACGTCTCTCTGGTACCTTATGAAGTAGCCACACAATAGGAATCTCGTACACAGGATTTAGGTTAAAGTGCGCATACGACCGGGGTACAGACGTTGGCTGGTCTCATAGTATATACATATAAACAGAGAATGATATTCACCCTAGACTCAGAAGACTATCTAGAGCAGAATCCTCGTTGCAGAACCATCATCAACGAACTACGGTAAGGTACTCTTACTTCCATCTGAAGGGGAAGGGAGAGAGAAGGGGTAAGAACTGGGGAGTTCTTAGTAGGGTCGGGGTTATTAGTTACGTTCATTTATTTGGGGTCGATTAGTAGACGAATAATAGAATATAGCGAAGCAGTAACCAAAAGATAAAGACAGAAAGAGAAAGTAGAGACGATAGAAAGTAAAACACAAACAAAAGAATACAAGATAATAAAACATAGAAATAGCATACAAGCAGACAAACACAAAGAAATAGGTCACACACAGAAAGGAATGCAATAGAGAATGATGCGCAGACAAGAATGATGCATGTCTAGTCCTAGTGCAGGTAATGAGCTCATCTGTCGGTTACTAACCCGCTCCCGACGTTATCCAGCAACCTCTGTCTGGATAAGGCTTTCCTATTGGCTATACCCCTGTGTACAGGAAATAACCCCTCTGCCACCACAGGGTCCACTGCACGCAGGAAATAACACATCTGCCACTGCAGGGATGTACGCCGACACACCTTCTGTATACAGGAAATAACCCCTCTGCCACTACAGAAATGGAACAGGTGGTCACGGTACTTCTGTAGCAGGAAATAACCCCTCTGCCTTACAGAATCAAAATATAAATCTGTACCGCAGGAAAGCGTTCTCAGTGGTCACACCACCATCTATCTGACTGCCTTCACGCAGCAGATCATCACACAAATATCTCAGGAGTTACCATAATGCAACAAATGAATAAACACATCTCTTGGGTTGCCTCAAGCAACAAATGACCTTTCAACAAGTCCTCTGCTTTTTATTCTCTTTTATAATCATAAATATGCAAGCGGGACAAAACCCACGTCCTTGCCAACAATTTCATAAACTAAATACCTTTCCTCAAAAGAATCAGTGTAATTATCATCATAAGTTATCATTCTCGTTATTCATCTCTAATTACATATTCATATACAATACCTCTCTCTTTCTTTGTTCAATCATCCTGTACAAACTTTACAGCCTTTACTTTTACAACATCTTAACTCAAACCATTTCTCTTTATCAAATTACTCTCTTCTCTATGTCTTTTTACTTTGCTCAGATTACTCTTTTCTCTGTATCCCTCTATTCTGCTCTGGTTACTCTGTTCTCTGTGTTTCTTTACTCTGCTCTAGTTACTCTGCTTAACATATGTATTTAAAGCTTATGTAAATTTCGGTATGAATAGTTAGTCTGTCCCAAGTATAGGTTCATTAAGTCTATACTGAAACAGTTTAACTTTTCATATAATACCTAACCCTATTCGCAATTCCAGGACTAACTATGTTGCCCTAGTTCGTTCACTAGTCTCTGTCTGTTTTTCTGTCATTAAAACTTTACAGACTTTTTCTTCGATTTCTATCTTTTCTTCAACTTTTTATCTTTTATTTATCCTTGCCTCACTAATATGTTTTTACCACTCCCTAAGTGTTTTATGAAGGTAATTATGAGATTCTGCACTTAAAGTTGTCTTACTAAAGCTTCTACAGAAAACTGCCTTTTCTGCATTATTTTATTATTTTTTATTAAAATATTATTTTTAATTAAATATTATTATTTATTATTTTATTATTATTTATTATTTTATCATTAATTTTTCGAAAATTAACTTTACTTTAACCTTTAACCTTTAAAATTCACTTTTTACCACCCGTAACTTTTAATATTTCTACTTTAACCACCCTAACTTTCAGAAATTACAAAATAACCCCTCAAACACCAAAATAATTACTTCCTTGCCCTTTTATGAATCAAAAAGGTGTTCTTCATTGTTCTTCACCACACTAAAAATGTTCTTCGTGTTCTTCATAAATTCTTCAGATTTATTTTATTATTTTTTATTAAAATATTATTTTTAATTAAATATTATTAGTTATTATTTTATTATTATTTATTATTTTATCATTAATTTTTCGAAAATTAACTTTACTTTAACCTTTAACCTTTAAAATTCACTTTTTACCACCCGTAACTTTTAATATTTCTACTTTAACCACCCTAACTTTCAGAAATTACAAAATAACCCCTCAAACACCAAAATAATTACTTCCTTGCCCTTTTATGAATCAAAAAGGTGTTCTTCATTGTTCTTCACCACACTCAAAGTGTTCTTCATGTTCTTCATAAATTCTTCAGATTCTTTCTCTGTTTTTACCCGTTTTTCAATCTTTTCAGCAACCGATTTTTACTACAATTCATAATAAATTAGCAGCCACTAAAACCCCATCTTTTCTACATGATTTCATCACAAATTGAACCTCAATTTAAGCCTAGGGTTTCGTTTTTCCAGCTGCTCCAAGAACATGAACATAAAGCTTGAATTTCATCAAATTTCATCAAAATTTCACCAAATTTTCACCAAGAATCAATCATATATGCAACCAATTTTTAGCACAGCCAAATAATACAACATTCACACATCTCAAACACAAATAATCAAGATTAATTTCGTGACACCCTACCTGGTTTTGCTGCTCCTAATTCAATCAAACTTTCAGGTGGTCCTTAAGCACTTTTTCCTCCTAAATCACACCAAGAAACACATATTTAACCATGTTTCCTTGAAACCGAATCAAAAGAGAGATGGTGCAGCCAACTCACCTTGATCCCAGCCTTGATAAGTCATATGATCATGTAGAGAAAGAAGAGAGGATCATTTTGGTCGGATTGGAATTTTGATTTGAGTTTTAGTTCAGCAGAAATCAAGCTTTGAAGATTTGGAACTAAGAACTTTTCTCTCTTTTTCTCTCTACCTATTTTCGGCCACAAAGTGAAAATGAGCCAGCCTTGGGGGTTTTGGGGGTGTAGGGTGAGTTGTGATTGGTTGGCTTGGAGGTGGATTAAAATAATATTAAAATATCTCAGGTGTATAACTACTAAAACTAGGTGTATCGGAACACTTGCAAAAACATCTCTAAAAATTATTTTCTGAGCTACTAGCATAAATGACACTAGTAACATATTTATTATGAGAATAAAACATGAATAATGAGGCCTTAGCATTGCTAAAGTCATCAGAGAGTGCTGGTGCTAAGCTGCACCAGTAAACTGTGAACCCGGTTAAACCGATTTTCTGTTTTTAACTAAAACTGACCAAGTAACCTTATAATATCATTCAAGAAACTTTTATTACTAATATAATGATAATGTTACCCTATTATCTCTCTTCTCTCGTGAATCGAGTCCGGTTCGTCAAACTGAGACTATCTACGAAAAACCGGATCAAAACTCCTAACCGATACGGTTCAAAAACTATGTTCTTCATAACTGCATTATCGAGCTTGCCCCATAAAAGGTTCTAGCTTAAAGATGACATAATGACAATTAGGATTGAGATACATGATAATATATCAAAGCTTCTCCCCTTACTGATCCTCCGGAGTTCTCTGTACTTTCAGAAAAGATCTCGCGTACTCAAAAACCGGGGTTGTTACAGATTTCATAGTCCTAGAGACTGGGAAGTGCATGGATGAATCCATCATCCTTGGCAGACCCTTCCTAGCCACAGCAAGGGCTGTGATTGATGTTGATAGAGGAGAATTGATCATTCAAGTGAATGAAGAATCCTTTGTGTTTAAGGCTCAAGGATATCCCTCTGTCATCATGGAGAGGAAGCATGAAGAGCTTCTCTCAAAACAGAGCCACACAAGGCCCCCACGGTCAAACTCTAAGTTTGGTGTTGGGAGGCCACAACCAACTTCTAAGTTTGGTGTTGAACCCTCACATTCAAACTCTAAGTTTGGTGTTGGGAGGTTCCAACATTGCTCTGAGTATTTCTGAGGCTCCATGAGAGCCCTCTGTCAAGCTACTGACATTAAAGAAGCGCTTGTTGGGAGGCAACCCAATGTTATATTTTATCTATTCTCTTTTGTTATTTTATGTTTTTTTTTGTAGGTTGATGATCATGAGAAGTCACAAAATCAATTGAAAAAGTAAAAACAGAAAGAAAAATAGCACACCCTAGAGGAGAGCGTGCTGGCGTTTAAACGCCAGTAAGGCTAGCAGTTGGGCGTTTAACGCCCAGTCTGGCACCATTCTGGGCGTTTAACGCCAGAAAGGGGCACCAGACTGGCGTTAAACGCCAGAAAAGGGCAAGCACTTGGCGTTAAATGCCAGAAATGGGCACCAGCCCGGCGTTTAACGCCAGAATTGGCTCAAAACGCATTTTTGTATGCCATTTGGTGCAGGGATGACTTTTTCTTGACACCTCAGGATCTGTGGACCCCACAGGATCCCCACCTACCCCACCACTCTCTCTCTTCTTCACCCATTCACCAATCACCTCAACACCTCTTCCCCAAAAACCCTTCACCTATCAAATCCCATCTTTCTCTTCACCACTCACATCCATCCTTCATAAAACCCCACCTACCTCACCCTTCAAATTCAAACCACTTTCCCTCCCAAACCCACCCATACATGACCGAACCATGAGCCCCCCCACTCCTATATAAACCCATCTTCACTCCTTCATTTTCACACAACCAAACCACCACTTCTCCCCCTTTTTGGCCGAACACAAAGCCGTTCCCTTCTTCCTCATTTCTTCTTCTTCTACTCTCTTCTTTCTTCTTTTGCTCGAGGACGAGCAAACCTTTTAAGTTTGGTGTGGTAAAAGCATTGCTTTTTGTTTTTCCATAACCATTTATGGCATCCAAGGCCGGAGAAACCTCTAGAAAGAAGAAAGGGAAGGCAAAAGCTTCCACCTCCGAGTCATGGGAGATGGAAAGATTCATCTCAAGGGTGCATCAAGACCACTTCTATGAAGTTATGGCCTTGAAGAAGGTGATCCCCGAGGTCCCTTTTTCACTCAAAAATAGTGAATATCCGGAGATCCGACATGAGATCCGAAGAAGAGGTTGGGAAGTTCTTACCAACCCCATTCAACAAGTCGGAATCTTAATGGTTCAAGAGTTCTATGCCAATGCATGGATCACCAAGAACCATGACCAAAGTGTGAACCCGGATCCAAAGAATTGGCTTACTATGGTTTGGGGGAATTACTTGGATTTTAGTCCGGAAAATGTAAGGTTGGCATTCAACTTGCCCATGATGCAAGGAGATGAACATCCTTACACTAGAAGGGTCAACTTTGATCAAAGGTTGGACCAAGTCCTCACAGTCATATGTGAAGAGGGCGCCCAATGGAAGAGAGATTCAAGAGGGAAGCCGGTTCAACTGAGAAGGCATGACCTCAAACCCGTGGCTAGAGGATGGTTGGAGTTTATCCAACGCTCAATCATTCCCACTAGCAACCGGTCCGAAGTTACTATAGACCGGGCTATCATGATTCATAGCATCATGATTGGAGAAGATATAGAAGTTCATGAGGTGATATCCCAAGAACTTTATAAGGTGGCGGACAAGTCCTCTACCTTGGCAAGGTTAGCCTTTCCTCATCTCATTTGTCACCTCTGTTATTCAGTTGGAGTTGACATAGAGGGAGACATCCCCATTGATGAGGACAAGCCCATCACTAAGAAGAGGATGGAGCAAACAAGAGACCCCTCTCATAATCAAATCCCTGAGATGCCTCAAGGGATGCACTTTCCTCCACAAAACTATTGGGAGCAACTAAACACCTCCCTAGGAGAATTGAGTTCCAACATGGGACAACTAAGGGTGGAGCACCAAGAACACTCTGTTCTCCTCCATGAAATTAGAGAAGATCAAAGAATCATAAGAGAGGAGCAACAAAGACAAGGAAGAGACATTGAGGAGCTCAAGCACTCCATAGGATCTTCAAGAGGAAGAACAAGCCGCCATCACTAAGGTGGACCCGTTCTTTAATTTCCTTGTTCTTTATTTTCCTGTTTTTCGAATTTTAGTGCTTATGTTTGTCTATGTTTGTGTCTTGTGATCATTAGTGTCTTAGTGTCTATGCCTTAAAGTTATGAATGTCCTATGAATCCATCACCTCTCTTAAATAAAAAATGTTCTTAATTGAAAAAGAAAAGAATTGCATGAATTTTGAATTTTATAACAGTTTAATTATTTTGATGTGGTGGCAATACTTTTGTTCTCTGAATGTATGCTTAAACAGTGCATATGTCTTTTGAATTTGTGGTTCATGAATGTTGGCTCTTGAAAGAATGATGAAAAAGGGGACATGTTACTAAGGATCTGAAAAATCATAAAAATGATTCTTGAAGCAAGAAAAAAGCAGTGAATACAAAAAAAAATTTCAAAAAAAAAGAGAAAAAGAAAAAGAAAGAAAAAGAAAGAAATAAAGTTGTGATCCAAGGCAAAAAGAGTGTGCTTAAGAACCCTGGACACCTCTAGTTGGGGACTCTAGCAAAGCTGAGTCACAATCTGAAAGGGTTCACCCAATTATGTGTCTGTGGCATGTATGTATCCAGTGGTAATACTGGAAGACAGAGTGCTTTGGGCCACGGCCAAGACTCAATAAGTAGCTGTGTTCAAGAATCATCATACTTAACTAGGAGAATCAATGACACTATCTGGATTCTGAGTTCCTAAAGAAGCCAATCATTCTGAATTTCAAAGGATAGAGAGAGATGCCAAAACTGTTCAGAGGCAAAAAGCTAAAAGCCCCGCTCATCTAATTAATACTGATCTTCATAGATGTTTTTGGAATTCATTGCATATTCTTTTCTTTTTATCTTGTTTGATTTTCAGTTGCTTGAGGACAAGCAACAATTTAAGTTTGGTGTTGTGATGAAAGGATAATTTGTACGCTTTTTGGCATTGTTTTTAGTATGTTTTTAGTATGATCTAGTTAGTTTTTAGTATATTTTTATCAGTTTTTAGTTAAAATTCACTTTTCTGGACTTTACTATGAGTTTGTTTGTTTTTCTGTGATTTCAGGTATTTTCTGGCTGAAATTGAGGGACCTGAGCAAAAATCTGATTCAGAGACTAAAAAGGACTGCAGATGCTGTTGGTGTTCCGAGGGTTACCTGAAACGTGTAGCTCGATCGTCTGGAGAGGCCCGAGGTGGGGGTTCAGGGACCCGAGCTTGATATGCAGAGTGGTTGGTGGTTGTACCTGCAATGACACTCCGATGCTTAAGTTAGCATGGGTCCAAGCAGATATGTGTAGAATGTGGAATGAATGTCATACCTGGGTGCTCCAGTGTATTTATAGTAGTTGGCCGTGATCTTCCCTGGATAAGATATTCTTATCTTATCTTATCTTTGGGAGTTTTATCTCTATCTTTGTGGAACCGCCTTTTCTAGGCCCTTTCGGCCTTTAGGTTTTGGGCTGCGTTCCTTTTGATGGGCCTTCCTTGCTTTATTGTCCGAGGTCCGACCTTTAGGCGTGAGCCTTAGGACGAGGTCGGACCTCTTATGAATTTGCCGAGTTGGAGGAGCCCGGTCAGGGTATGAACAGTGCCCCTGCCCGAGTTCGTCCTTTTTGGGGGGTCGAGCTCGGGCATAGTAGTTTTTCAAAATTCAAAAATGGTCGTTCCTGCATTTATTGCATTTTACCGTTTTTCCTCGATTTCCGTTCGGGCTCTATGAAGGCTTTATTTATTTGCCCCTTTTCCTCTTTTTCTGCGTTTTTGTTTTTCTTTATCCTTTTTGAGCACTGCTTCTTCTTTCTCTTTGCTCTGCTTCCCCGAATCTCTCCGTGTGTCTTTCTGGGGTTTCCTCTGTGCCGTCGCTTCGTTCTCCTTGCTTCGGAGCTTGTCGTCTTCGTTTCTTTCTTCCAGGTTTGTTCCCATGTTTCTCTTTTCTTGTGCACATATGCTTCTGTTCTTTGTGTGGCTCTTGTTTGTTTTGGTGGAATTTCTGTTGTGGTAATCCTTTTCTTTTATTTCTGCAGAGATGTCTTCTCAGGCGGATTCCATGAAGTACCTTCGTCGGACGAAGAAGTCTGTGGCTGCTCGAAATATCGAGGCTGGGGAGGCTTCTGCCCGATCTTCTCCGAAGAAGACTACTGTGGGTGTCACTACTCGGTCGAAGACTATTCCGACTCCCCAGTTCCGAGCTATAAATCAAGATCCTCCGACCTCTGGACCCGGTCACTCTTCCCCGCCTTCGTCCTCGGGTCCTCCTCCCAAGAAACAGAAGACCTCTCAAGAGCTTGCGGGTTTTAATGACAAGGAGTTTGATGCTCTTGGTTGGATTGAACATCATATTCTCCCTCAGACCTTTATTTCTACTGATGATGTGTCTATGGAGCACCATTTTCAGTATATGGCGCGGAGTTGTGTCCGGATGGCTAGTCTTCATGCCGCTATTGCCCGGGAGTTCAAGAAATCCCCCATTGGTGCGACCAGCTCCCGACTTGAGAAGGCTCAGTCTGAATTCGAGAGGATTAGTGAACTGAAGGCTGCTAGGATTACTGAGCTGGAGGCATCTTTGGAGAAAGAGAAAGCTAAGGCTACCGCGGCTGTGGCGGCAGCGAATGCATCTGAGGAGATGGCGAAGGCGGCTACAGAGAATTATACTCGGACATATGCTGAGCTTGTGGAGACAAAGGAGAGATTGCAATCCGCTCAGGATGATTTTTACGAGCTAGAAGGTCATGTGGCTAAGGGTATGGATGCTATGTTTGAAAATTTGAAGGCTCAGGTCCGGGTTCTTGCTCCTGACCTGGATCTGAGCTTATTCAGTACGGATAACGTTGTTGTGGAGGGAAAGATTGTTCCTGCTCCCAACGAGGATGAGGTTCAGGTGTCCAACCCCAAAGTTCCGGTTGCGAACCCGACTTCACCTTTGGCCGGGGATGGATCTGGTGTGGAGGTTTTAAACCGAGATGACGGTGCCGTCGACGCTGTCCCGATTTCTATGTTTCCTCCGCAGCCTTCTGTTGATGTGGAGTCCGGAAAGGATCTTGTTTCTTTGTAATCCTTTTATCTTTGGTTTTTTGCCCGGCCTGTGGGCTCTTTTGTTTTTGGATGGTTTCTGTGAATGCTTTGGACACCTTTTTGCTATTAGCTACTTGTAGTAACTTTTTAGCTTATTATGCGGTGTTTTGTTCGCGTTTTGACTTTTTGTTCCGCTTTTATGCTTTTTAGTTGTTTTTGGATAACAACCTTTTAGCTAGCGCTTGAAACTTTTGTTTTACCCTTTCCTTTGATTTCGTTTTTTCGCTTGTACTTTTTAGTTGTATAGCAACTTTTTAGTAAGCGTTTTCGAAATCTTTGTTTTCGCCATTTTAAGGCTTCTTTCTCGGATCCGGGCTTTTTCTCGGACCTCGGGTGGGGCGGTCGAGTACTTCCCTTTGTTGGGCCCGACCTTGTCGTTGGTCGGCCCTTTAAGTTATTTTTGTAATCTCTTTTTATTTGGCTTTTTGAGCCTTTTCAGAGTTGCTTTTATAACTTCTCACATTAATTTGAACCTCGTCGCTTTATCTTGCCGACCTTGTGTGGTCTCTTGGCAATGATTTTTTGCGTTTTGCCGAGCATAAATTAATGCGCCTTGGCGGGGTACTTTCCAGGATTTGTTTCATCATGAGGAAGAGGAAGGAGAAAGAAAAGAGAAAAATTCTATTAGTATTAAAAAAGAAAGAATATTTACAGAATGTTTACCCTTGGCTAGGTCGGGTGCCTTTCTCGACCGGGTGTCTCATTAAAAAACCTTTGCAGGAAAAAGAGTACACCTCGGGTTATATTTTTCTAGCTGTAGTATCGTCTTAGATTACAGGCGTGCCAGGCCCTGGGCAGCTCATTGCCTTCTAGGTCGGATACTTTGTAATAGCCTGTTCCTAAGACTTCTGTTACCTTGTAGGGTCCTTTCCAATTTGCAGCTAGCTTTCCTTCTCCCGACTTTTGTGTTCCGATGTCATTTCGGATTAGAATTAGGTCGTGAATGGAGAAGCTTCGCTTTATTACTTTCTGATTGTATCTGAGGGCCGTTCGACGTTTTAAGGCTTCTTCTCGGATCCGGGCTCTTTCTCGGACCTCGGGGAGGAGGTCGAGTTCTTCCTTTTGTGCCTGCGGGTTACCTTCTTCGTTGTAGAAGATGACTCTGGGTGACCCTTCATCTATTTCGATAGGAATCATTGCCTCCATCCCGTAAGCTAGTCGGAATGGCGATTCTCCCGTTGTAGAGTGTGGAGTTGTCCGATATGCCCATAGTACCTGGGGGAGCTCCTCGGCCCATGCCCCTTTGGCCTCTTGGAGTCTTCGTTTTAACCCGGCCAAGATGACTTTATTTGCGGCCTCTGCTTGTCCATTGGCTTGTGGGTGCTCGACTGAGGTGAATTGTTGTTTGATTTTTAGTTCGGCCACCAAGTTCTGAAAACTTGTGTCCGTGAACTGTGTTCCATTGTCTGTTGTGATGGAGTAGGGGACTCCGAACCTTGTGACAATGTTTTTGTATAGGAATTTGCGGCTTTTCTGAGCCGTAATGGTGGCTAAGGGTTCAGCTTCGATCCACTTTGTGAAGTAGTCGACCCCTACTATGAGGTATTTGACTTGCCCCGGTCCTTGGGGGAATGGGCCGAGTAGGTCAAGTCCCCATTTTGCGAAGGGCCATGGTGCGGTGATGCTGATAAGGTCTTCGGGTGGTGCCTTGTGGAAATTGGCGTGTTTTTGGCAGGGGGGCATATTTTCACAAATTCCGTTGCGTCTTTCTGCAAGGTTGGCCAGTAGAACCCGGCTCGGACTACTTTTTTGGATAATGCCCCAGCTCCGAGATGGTTCCCACACATGCCTCCGTGGATTTCTTCGAGGACGTTCTTCGTTTCTGAGGTCGGGACGCACCTAAGAAGGGGGTTTGAGAAACCTCTTCTGTATAATACGTCGTGAATTAGCGTATAATTCTGGGCGTCTTTCGTGAGTCTTTTAGCTTCCTTTCTTTCGGCGGGGAGAGTTCCCGACTTCAGGTAGTTGAGTATGGGGGTCATCCATCCTTGTTGTTGGTTGGATATATTTAGCGTTTCTTCCTCTCTTAGCACGGAGGGGGATTGTAAGGTTTCCTGGAGGAGACTTCTGTTGTTGCCTCCGGGCTTGGTGCTGGCGAGCTTTGAGAGGGCGTCTGCCCAGGCGTTTTGTTCCCGAGGTATGTGCTGAATCTGTATCTCTGAAAAGTGGCGTAGTTGTGCCTGTGTTTGGTCCAGGTATTTTTTCATGGTGGGGTCTTTGGCCTGGTAGCTTCCATTTACTTGTGATGTGACGACCTGGGAGTCGCTGAAGATTGTGATTTTCTGGGCTCCGACCTCTTCGGCTAGCTTTAGACCTGCTAATAGGGCCTCGTATTCGGCTTGGTTGTTCGAAGCCTGGAACTCGAATTTTAGGGATAGTTCTATCCGTGTTCCTTGGTCGCTTTCGAGTATAACCCCGGCTCCGCTTCCAGTTTTGTTTGAGGACCCGTCGACATACAGGTTCCATGAGAGTGGGGTTCCAGGGGTCTCAGTGTATTCTGCGATGAAGTCGGCTAGATACTGAGATTTTATGGCAGTCCGGGTTTCATAGTGGAGGTCGAACTCGGACAGTTCCACCGCCCATTGCAGTATTCGTCCTGCCAGGTCTGTTTTTTGGAGGATGTGTCTCATGGGTTGGTTTGTCCGGACTTTGATGGTGTGGGCTTGAAAGTAGGGACGGAGCCTCCGAGCTGTGAACACTAGGGCGTAGGCGAATTTTTCTATCTTCTGATAATTTAATTCGGCCCCTTGTAGTGCCTTGCTTACAAAGTATATGGGGTGTTGTCCTTGGTCATTTTCTCGTATTAATGCTAAAGCGACTGCTCGATGTCCAACCGAGAGGTATAGTACGAGTTCTTCTCCCTTTAAAGGTCGGGTTAGGATTGGTGGCTGCCCGAGGAATTCCTTGAATTCTTGAAAGGCTTTTTCGCACTCCGGGGTCCATGAGAAGGGTTTCCCTTTCTTTAGGAGTGAGTAGAGAGGTAGTAACTTTATTGCTGATCCTGCCAAGAATCTTGATAGGGCGGCTAGCCTTCCATGCAGTTGTTGTACTTCTTTGACACACGTCGGGCTCTTCATATTGAGTATCGCTTGGCATTTGTCCGGGTTCGCTTCGATGCCCCTTTGGGTCAGCATGAAGCCTAAGAACTTTCCGGCTTCTGCGGCGAAGGTGCACTTTGTCGGGTTAAGTCTCATGTTGTGTTTTCTGAGGGTGCCGAAGACACTGGTGAGGTCGGTCAGCAAGTTTCTGTCTTCTTGTGTCTTTACCAGCATGTCGTCGACGTACACCTCCAGCTGTAGTCCGATGTGCTCTGAGAACACTTTGTTCATTAGCCTCTGGTAGGTTGCCCCTGCGTTCTTCAGCCCGAAGGGCATTACTATGTAGCAGTAGTTTGCCCTTGGGGTTATGAACGAGGTCTTTTCTTGGTCGGGTCCGTACATCGGGATTTGATTGTATCCCGAGTATGCGTCCATGAAGGAGAGATATCTATAGCCTGAGGCTGCGTCTACTAAGGCGTCGATGTTTGGTAGTGGATATGGGTCTTTGGGGCAGGCTTTGTTGAGGTCCGTGTAATCGACGCACATCCTCCATTTTCCATTGGGCTTTTTCACCAGGACCACATTTGCGAGCCATAGGGGGTATTTTACTTCCCTAATGAACCCTGCATCTAGCAGTGCTTGTACTTGTTCTTCTATTGCTTGCATGCGCTCGGGTCCGAGCTTTCGGCGTCTTTGTTGGACAGGTCGGGATCCCGGGTAAACTGATAGCTCATGGCACATCAGGTCGGGGCTTATGCCTGGCATGTCGGAGGCTTTCCAGGCGAAGAGGTCGGAATTCTCCTTTAAGAGGGTTATGAGTTTCTCTTTTAGGCCTGCTTCGAGGTTTGCTCCTATGTTTGTTATTTTTTCAGGTGTGTTCCCAATCTGGACTCTTTCGGTTTCTCCCTCTGGTTGTGGCCGAAGATCTTCTCGGGATTGAACTCGTCCGAGTTCTATTGTGTCGACCTCTTTCCCTTTTAGGCTCAGGCTTTCGTTGTAACATCGCCGCGCTAGTTTTTGGTCGCCTTTTAGGGTAGCGATTCCTTTTGCGGTAGGGAACTTCATACAGAGGTGTGGGGTCGAGACTATAGCTGCCAGTCTGTTTAGGGTTGGTCACCCAATGAGGGCATTGTATGCTGAAGTGACGTCGACTATAATGTAGTCGATGCTTAATGTTTTAGATTGCTCGCCTCTTCCAAAGGTAGTGTGTAGCGAGATGTATCCTAAGGGATGGATCGGGGTATCCCCTAGCCCAAATAGGTCGGTGGGATAGGCCTTTAGTTCTTTTTCCTCAAGTCCGAGCTTGTCGAAGGCCGTTTTGAACAGGATATCTGCTGAGCTTCCTTGGTCAATCAGGGTTCGATGTAAGTTGGCGTTTGCTAGGATAATGGTGATTACCATTGGATCGTCGTGCCCGGGTATTATCCCTTGAGCATCTTCTCGGGTAAATGAGATGGTAGGTAATTCGGGCAGGGGACTGTCTTCTCGGACGTGATAGACTTCTTTGAGGTGTCTTTTTCGCGAGGATCTGGATGTTCCTCCGCCTGCAAAACCTCCATTTATCATGTGAACGTGTCTTTCAGGGGTTCGCGGGGTTTGTTCGGCCCGATCTTCGTTATCTCCCCGCCTTCTCTTCCTGGTCTCTTCTCCTTTCTCTGCTATGTATCTGTCGAGTTTTCCTTCTCTGGCTAGCTTTTCTATAACATTTTTAGGTCGTAGCAGTCGTTAGTAGAATGACCGTAGAGCTTGTGATATTCACAGTATTCGGACCGATCTCTCCCCGCTCTCTTGTGTTTTAGCGGTCGGGGCGGTGGGATCTTTTCGGTGTGGCATACTTCTCTGTAGATGTCTACCAGGGAGACTCGGAGGGGGGTGTAGTTGTGGTACTTCCGTGGCTTGTCCGAGTTGGGTTCTTCTTTCTTCTTCTGTTCCCGATCTCGATCTCGGAGTGGGTAGGTTGATTCCTTCCTAGAAGAGTCTCTTAGCTGGGAGGTTTCCTCCATGTTGATATATTTTTCTGCCCGCTCCTGCACCTCGTATAGGGAGGTCGGGTATCGTTTGGATAGGGATTGGCTAAACGGTCCCTCTTTTAGGCCGTTTGCTAGTCCCATGATGGCTGCTTCAGTGGACAAGTGTTGTATGTCCAGGCAGGCTTTGTTGAATCGCTCCATGTATTCTCGGAGAGTTTCTTGGTTACCTTGTTTGATCCCGAGTAGACTGGGGGCATGTTTTGTCTTGTCCTTTTGAATAGAGAACCTTGTTAGGAATTTTTTGGTTAGGTCTTCGAAGCTGGTGATTGATCTTGGTGGCAGGTTGTCGAACCACTTCATGGCTGACTTGGTGAGAGTGGTGGGGAAGACTTTGCACCGAATCGCGTCGGAGGCGTCGACTAGGTACATTCTGCTTCTGAAGTTGCTGAGGTGGTGACTTGGATCGGTGGTGCCGTCGTAGAGATCCATATCGGGTGGTTTGAAGTTTCGCGGTACCTTCTCCTTCATGATCTCTTGCGTGAAGGGATCATGGTTGCCTTCGGGGGTGGTGCCGCGTTCTGTCCGGTCTTTCAGGTTGGCCTCTATTCTTCGCAGTTTTTCTTCTAATTCTCTGCGCTTTCGAGTCTCCCTTCTCAGATCTTGTTCAGTTTCTTTCTGCTTCTTTATGTCCTCTTCGAGTTGTTTCAGTCGGTTTTGTTGTGCCCGGACTGCTTCTAGAATTTCCGAGCTCTTCTCTTTTTCGGAATTTTGTGGATCTTTGTTTGGGAGTGATGTCTTTGGGCGATTCTGTTTGTTTCCTCCTGGAGTGCGTGGTGATAGAGGGCTGTCCGGTCGTTCTCCGGTGTCAATTTCGTCCTCTTGTTCAGATGCAGCGCGGTCATTGTTGTGGGGGTCGTCCGCCATGGTAGAGGGATGACTTCCAGGTCCCCGGCAACGGCGCCAATGTTTCGAGGGTTACCTGAAACGTGTAGCTCGGTCGTCTGGAGAGGCCCGAGGTGGGGGTTCAGGGACCCGAGCTTGATATGCAGAGTGGTTGGTGGTTGTACCTGCAATGACACTCCGATGCTTAAGTTAGCATGGGTCCAAGCAGATATGTGTAGAATGTGGAATGAATGTCATACCTGGGTGCTCCAGTGTATTTATAGTAGTTGGCCGTGATCTTCCCTGGATAAGATATTCTTATCTTATCTTATCTTTGGGAGTTTTATCTCTATCTTTGTGGAACCGCCTTTTCTAGGCCCTTTCGGCCTTTAGGTTTTGGGCTGCGTTCCTTTTGATGGGCCTTCCTTGCTTTATTGTCCGAGGTCCGACCTTTAGGCGTGAGCCTTAGGACGAGGTCGGACCTCTTATGAATTTGCCGAGTTGGAGGAGCCCGGTCAGGGTATGAACAGTTGGATTCTGACCTCCCTGCACTCGAAGCGGATTTTCTAGAGCTACAGAAGCCCAATTGGCGCGCTCTCAACGGCGTTGGAAAGTAGACATCTTGGGCTTTCCAGCAATATATGATAGTCCATACTTTGCCCAAGATTTGATGGCCCAAACCGGCGTTCAAAGTCACCCTCAGAATTCCCAGCGTTAAACGCCGGAACTGGCACAAGAATGGGAGTTAAACGCCCAAACTGGCATAAAAGCTGGCGTTTAACTCCAAGAGTCTCTACACGAAAATGCTTCAATGCTCAGCCCAAGCACACACCAAGTGGGCCCGGAAGTGGATTTTTATGTCATTTACTCATCTCTGTACACCCTAGGCTACTAGTTCTCTATATATAGGACCCTTTACTATTGTATTTAGAGCTTTTGATCATGTTTTTATGATTGAACCCTCTTTGGGAGGCTGGCCATTCGGCCAGCCTAGACCTTGTTCTTATGTATTTTCAACGGTGGAGTTTCTACACACCATAGATTAAGGTGTGGGGCTCTGCTGTACCTCGAGTATTAATGCAATTACTATTGTTCTTCTATTCAATTCCGCTTGTTCTTTTTCCAAGATATCACTTGTTCTTCAACTTGATGAATGTGATGATCCGTGACACTCATCATCATTCTCACCTATGAACGTGTGCCTGACAACCACCTCCGTTCTACCTTAGATTGGGTGAATATCTCTTGGATTCCTGATACACGATGCATGGTTGATCGCCTGACAACCGAGTGCTCGCCTGACAACCGAGCCAGCCATTCCGTGAGATCAGAGTCTTCGTGGTATAGGCTAGAACTGATGGCGGCATTCAAGAGAATCCGGAAGGTCTAACCTTGTCTGTGGTATTCTGAGTAGGATTCAATGATTGAATGACTGTGACGAGCTTCAAACTCCTGAAGGCGGGGCGTTAGTGACAGACGCAAAAGAATCACTGGATTCTATTCCGGCCTGATTGAGAACTGACAGATGGATAGCCGTGCCGTGACAGGGTGCGTTGAACATTTCCACTGAGAGGATGGGAGGTACCCACTGACAACGGTGAAACCCTTGCATAAGCTTGCCATGGAAAGGAGTAAGAAGGATTGGATGAAGACAGTAGGAAAGCAGAGAGACAGAAGGGACAAGCATCTTCATACGCTTATCTGAAATGCCTACCAATGAATTACATAAGTATCTCTATCTTTATCTTTATGTTTTATTCGTATATCATCATTCATATCCATTTGAGTCTGCCTGACTAAGATTTACAAGGTGACCATAGCTTGCTTCATACCAACAATCTCTGTGGGATCGACCCTTACTCGCGTAAGGTTTATTACTTGGACGACCCAGTACACTTGCTGGTTAGTTGTGCGAAGTTGTGTTTATGCCATGGTATTGAACACCAAGTTTTTGGATTCATCACCGGGGATTATTTGTGTTGTGAAAAGTATTGATCACAATTTCGCATATCACTTAACAAGGGAGGTTTAGTTGCTCATGGCTCAGAGAAAAGTTAGGGTTCCAAAAGTGTGTAAAAACTTGGATGAGGAAGAAGAGAGAAGAGAGGAGCCCGAAGGGCTAAATCTTTTTCATTTTATATCTAACCTAATTTGATTTGAAAATAAAATAGAATAATAACTACTAAAGCCTAAAAGATTGTGTTTGGGATTAAAAGTAACCAAAGCAAAATAAAATATAATAAATATGACCCAAATCTAACTAAAGAAGCCCCTTCATTAAAATTGGATCCGCGCTATTGTCACTAAATGCCAGAATCGGCGTTTAGCGCCCCTCGAGGCAGTTAGCTTTCCAATCGTTGTTGTCTTCCTGGCGCTAAATGCCAGGCTCGGCATTTAGCGCCCCTCGAGGCACTGAGCTTGGGTACGAGTTACGAAGCACCTGGCGCTAAAGACCCAAGTCCACGTTTAGCGCCTCTCGAACAAAACCAATTGGTGAAGTCTCAAGTCTCCTGAAGCTAAACGCCAAGTAGCGGCATTTAGCACCACCTTCACAGCTTGCTCGTGCACGTTACGAGGCACCTGGCACTAAACGCCCAGGTTCGCATTTAGCACTGACTTCACAAAATGGCTGCACACATTACAAAGCGTATGGGCGCTAAACAGCAGATGCGGTGTTTAGCGCCAAATCAACAGATTCAGAATTTTTCTCTTTTCTTATACACAAACTCTATCAAACTGATCCAAACTTCACCTAAAATAATCCAAAACCATAGAGCAACTCAAAGTAGCATATAAATAGGCTTCAAACACTAAAATCTTAATAAAACCCAATAAATTCATATCTAAAATAATATGAAAATAAAGAGAAGATGCTCACGCATCACGTTTTCAAATTTCATAGATAGAAATGGTAGTTGACTCTTATTTTTATTATAAGTTTTTTATGTAATTGAATATTAATGTGTAAATTATAATACTTTTTGTAATGATTTCCTTCATGAGATGTTTACTAATATTACTTTGATGATAATATTTTATATTCATTAAAAGTTTTAAATAAATGAAGAAAATAATAATATATAGTAAAATTTTAAGCATGCACTAGAATACATTTCGGTATTACTGACGATCTTACCAACGGCAAAACCGTCGGTAATTTATTTTACCGAAAATTAGACCGTCGGTAAAATTATGTAGGTAAATGACTCGTTGGAAAAACCCAATCCAATTTAACCGTCGGTAATATTAGCGTCGATGAAAGAATAACATTTTCAAAGGATAAGTACTTTTTTCGTCCTTAAGGTCCTGGGACAAAATCAATATCATTCCCAACTTTTTTTCCTTATTAATATTATCCTCAAGGTTATAAAATATTATAAAATCATCCTTCTCTCCTTGTCCTTGGACATTGCTTTTAATGGGATTCAACTTGGGCCTCTGGTTAGATAGAATTGTTGATATGGAGTTGGATTGGGCTGAAGTTGTTGGGTTGGGTTGAGATGACTTGGACCTTGTTGTTGGAGTTATGGATGTGGTGGGTTAGGACTATGTTGATAATGATTTAGATAAAATGAAAAATCTCTTCCTCTCTCTAGTAGCAGATTGGATTAGGGGTTGTGAAGCTGATCTCTTCCTCATTGTACCAGATGGTTGGCGAGCACCTTTGATTACCAATTTCTCCCTTCTCCTCTTTAATTTTTTGACAGTAGATTATTTAGAGGATTGGGACTAAAAATACATACAAATTACTCAAATAGTTACAACCAAGTATAATTGAAAAACCTTAAATTATTACACATAATACAAGGATGGGAGGCTAAGTGCATCTTTCCTTCTTGTGTCCTGCTTCACCATGGTTTGAGCACCTCTGGATTTATCCCTTCCTAGATAAGTGGCTCTTGCTCCTATCCTCAGCTTTTTTAAGGCCTCTTCTTCACTGGTCTATGGTTAGGCTTCCTATAGAGTGGTAGCATAACATCATCAAAATCAGTCTTCTCCCAAAGATCTGGACCATTTAGAGGATATATGACTGACTCATATAACTTGGCATATGGCTCTTTCTTATAATAATCATCAACACATGTATCCATTTCTAGTCCTTTGAAGTTGATGCAACTGATGACATGAGTGCATGTAATGCCACTGAGCTGCCACTTTCTGCAAGAACATTCATGAGCAGCAAGATCTACAACATACTTGTTCCTTTGACCACTTCATACGACTGTGTAGTAGAACAAAAGGGTCTCCACTCACCAGCAGACATACTCCTTCTCTCTATTTTCTTCCTAATCCAAGGTAAAATTGTACCATTGTATTCCTAAATTCTTTCTTTATAACCCATCTATTCATCAAATATACTCTAATTTCTTTTAGCATAGTTATAATAGGCTTTTCCCTAACTTATATTATTTAACCATTAAAACTTTCACACATGTTATTTAAGAGAGTATCAAATTTAGAATAATACTTGAACTTGGATATACTCCAATATCTGAGAGCAATAGCATTCAAATGCTTAAAAGCCTCAGAATTAACCCTTTAGATCACTTCCATGTCTCTTTTCTTATCCTTCTAGTGTGTAGCCTTTTCACACATCCATATCATTTGCTTCAGGTTAGTGCCACGATACTTCTTCCTGAAGTTTTCTGATAGATGTCGTACACAGAATCTATTTTCAACACTTGGAATTACTTCATTAGAAGCGGGTAGCAAACCTTATAATAGAGGTATAATCTTATGTTATTACAATATTTATTTCCCAAAAGTAATTAAAAGACTAAATAATGATTAATATATTATTTGTTTACTTGTTGTTTATCAGACATGAAGACAAATCTTTCAATTCTTTCAATACCGAAATCATCAATTAAAAGCTGCAAAAACCATTTCTAGGTTTCTTTTGTCACTTTCTCAATAATGGTATACACAATAGAAAGCATTTGATCATTAGGGCCCCACCTTATTGCAGTTAATAACTGTCCATCATGAGGTGTCTTCAGGAAACAACAATTCAACCCTATAAATTGTCTACAATGTAGAAAGCTCTTTTGCATGCATCCAGGTACATATATATTCTTGAGAAAAGGACAAATAGGTCTCTGAATTTTTTTCTGCAGAAATTTTCGTCCTCAAGGATTGGAAGATACATTCATGTCCTTGACCTCTCCAAAATGTGGACAAATATACCCGTTTGTTGAAGTGACTCCGTTGTACCTGACAGAAAAGTCTGACGTGGCTTTTGTGATGCTGACTTCGCCGTTACGGAAGCACATGTGGCATGTAGCTTTTGAAAACAGGACATATTAGTCCTCCATCACCAAAACGATGCCGTTTCATCACAACCTGCAAACTTTCAAGTTTATAAGCCCTAATCCTTCGAATGCCCAGAAACGATGAAGTGGGTGAACGAAAAGGGGGAAACATTTCTTCCCATGGTGAACAATCACAGCTTCTAGTGACTTTGTTCCATTATCATACATTGCTGGTTTGTTAACTGGCAGACCAAATTCGAAGGTTGTTGGACCCAATGGAGAGATCCTTAATGCAAAAGAAGCATTCCATGTGGCCAGAATCGGATTCTATTTCTTCGAGTTGTAACCTAAAGAAGGCCTTACACTAGTGAATGGCACTGCTGTTGGTTCCAGACTAGCCTCAATTGTCCTATTTGAGGCCAATATCCTAGCTGTCTTGTTGGAGGTTCTTTTGGCCATATTCATGGAGGTGATGCAGGGGAAGCCAGAGTTTACTGACTATTTGACACACAAATTGAAGCACCATCCTGGACAAATTGAGCCTGCAGCCATAATGGAATACATTTTGGATGGTAGCTCATATGTCAAAGCCGCCAAGAAGTTGTACGAGATTGATCCGTTGCAAAAGCACAAGGCAAATATGCACTTAGGACTTCACTTCAATGGCTTGGCCCTTTGATTGAAGTGATTAGATTCTTAACCAAATCAATTAAGAGGGAAATTAACTCTGTTAACGACAACCCTTTGATTGATATGTCAAGGAACAAGGCTTTGCATGGTGGTATGTGGTAACTTTCAAGGTACTACAATTGGTGAGTCTGTGGATAACACAAGATTGGTCGTTACATCAATTGGGAAACTCATGCTTGCCTTCAAATCTAAGTGCTAGTAGAAACCCCAGCTTGGATTATGGCTTCAAGAGAACTGAAATCGCAATGGCTTCTTACTGTTCCGAATTGCAATATCTTGCAAACCCGGTAACTAGCCATGTCCAGAATGTTGAGCAACATAACCAAGATATGAACTCTCTTGGTATGATTTTAGCTAGGAAAACATATGAAGCTGTTGAGATTCTTAAACTTATGTCATCGACTTACTTGATTGCACTTTGCCAAGCCATTGATTTGAAGCATTTGGAGGAGAATTTGAAGGACACCATGAAGAACACTGTGAGCTAAGTTGCCAAGAGGACACTAACCACCGGCATCAATGGCAAACTCCACTTCTTCTTAAGCTTGATGGTACTCAGTCGAATGCCATGCGACAAAATATTTCCTCCTCTTCGTTCACCCACTTCACCCACTTCATCATTTATGTGCATTCGAAGGATTAGGGCTCATGAATTTCAAAGATTGGGGGTTATGGTAAAACGGTGTCGTTTTGGTGAGTGAGGGCTAATATGTCTTATTTTCAAAAGCTACATGCCACGTGTGCTCCTGTAACGGCCAGGTCAGCGTCATGGGAGCCATGTCAGACTTTTCCGTTAGGTCCAACGGAGTCACTTCAACGGAGGGATAGATTTGTTCACGTTTTAGAGAGGTCGGGGACATGAATGTATTTTTCAATCCTTGAGGACGAAAATGTCCGCGAAAAAAAAAATTCAGGGACCTAGTTGTCCTTTATTCTATATTCTTTAAAAGATGCAATAGTTGGTCATTGAAGAATTTTTAACCTCATTCTCAAAATCATGAGACCTCTGTATCTTAAGCTTTACTTTTGTCCCGGATTAGACATTAGCAAATTTGCACAATAATCAGCTATCCTCTTGTATTAAGACCGGAAAGTTCCTTGTATTTCCTCTAATGCAATTTGTCTTGTTCTAGCTGCCATTGAAGTTGTGATTACAGATTCCACTTCTTTTGTGCCTTGCTAACCAAATATTTGATCTTCACTTTTGGGTTATGCTCCACCTTATTTTTGAAAGTTTTACTCAGCCACTTAGTGTGTATTATCCCAACTCTATGTGCTTGGCCACATGTGTGCTTAAGGTTCATAGATGTAAGCTACGAAGTTGTTTTTGACCCATCTTTGCAAAATATAGCCAAAATGGGAAATCTTTTTGACAAACTTCCCCTACTCTAACCAAATTAAGTTTGGCATAATTGATCCCCTTGCTTGTATGTATTGCATAGGTTGTTATAGTGTTCTTAAATTTCTCTCTTAAGGCAAATACATTTCTCACCTCCCATTTATAATTGCTCATGTCTTTGACATCCTTATGAAATAGATACCTTCTCTTTTCATGTTCATTTTACTCCTCACCATCTTTATCATCTGAGCTACCACTGATCTCATATTCCAAATCTAAATCAACACTATTGAAGCCCTCATCATCACTGAAATCACCATTCGCTACACCTTTACCTTTATCAACTTGAGAACCTTCTTTGATACCAACAAGTTCCTCAAACCAACTATCATCATCATACTCCTTCTCACTGTTTGTGAACTGAACATCATTTGTACTGATAACCTCAAGATCAGATAAAACAAACTCTTCATCATCACTATCTTCATCACTGTCCCATTCATTCCCTGCATTTTCAACAGCTACATTTGCATTTAAAGTCTTTACAGCAACATTTGCAGCATCAGTACCACCCTTCATGATCAGCAATATTATCTTCTTAATTAGCTTGCACATTATCATCCTTATGAGATTCGTCAATAGAAGCTACGTTAGTACTCACATACTCATTATGTTGCATGTTATCAGTCTGCACCTCTTGACCTTGCTAACTATCATAAACCACCAACTTATGCCTAGGATTTTAATCTGTTCTACCCGAACATCAATATATCCAACTTCAGAAAATCCTTTATCTTCATCAACCTCATGCACTACAATCATTTCAACATGATTCCTCAGCTCCGTTATTCTACACATCACGAGTGCATCTTTATCAGCAGCAAATAATTTCAAATTTTCCTCCAATTATTCAACTATTGGATCTTTATACCATAAAGTTGATATGCTGGAATCTATGTACCCAAATTGCCTTAACTCTGCATATGCCTCAAATATAGACTAGCAATCACTCTTAATATCTACAATCACTATTGTTTTTCCTCCTAGATACTGCAATGGTCCATTATCATACTGCAATCAGATTAAATCTTTCCATCACCTTCTCCTAAATTCCTATTAGTATGCAAAAATAAAAAAAATGATTATACCAAACCCCTCGCAATTTTAGCACTTGTAGAATTACTTACAACACTATTAAATACAAACTTGACAAAAACACACCCTAAATTGCAACTGTTGTAAACAACAACTTGACTAAAATCAACATACTCATGAAATGCAATGTAGCATTCATACCTCAAGCGCGTTGGCAACAGTGAAACGACCAACTTCTAGAAGCTTGCTAACGCAATCGAAATAAAAGCACTAAACCCCCCACATGAAGATGAATTTCTATTAGGACATCATTAAAGATGAAACATCAGTGTCTGCATAGCTTATGCGAATGCAAAGTGAATGAGAGAGTGAATAGGTTTCATAGGAATGTTAAGAAATAGTAAAGACCTTAAGGGAAAAATTATTCGTCAAATATCATTCATAGACAAAATGATGATTTTATAATATTTTGTAACGTTGGAGATGAATATGTTCTGAGGGTTACCTGAAACTGTAGGTCGATCTCAGACGAGATCTTCTGTACTGGTCGGAGCTGTTGTGTCCGACTTGATGATGGTGGCCGAAGCCGCTATGTCCGACTGGTTGGATTTGGAGGTGATGTTGATTCTTCGTCACCGGAGGGTGGGGGTACCTGCAAGGGACTCCGATGCTTAAGTTAGCAAGGGTATTAAGCAGTTTTTTAGTAGAATCAGAGTATGAGTTATACCTGGGTGCTCCAGTGTATTTATAATAGTGTGGAGTAACCTTTCTGGAGATAAGATAATTATCTTATCTTATCTTTGAGTGAAGTCATCTTATCTTTAAGGAGAACCGCCTTATCTTTCTTTAGGCTTTGCCGCCTTTAGATTTGGGCTGTGTCCCTTCGTTTGGGCCTGCTTGGGCCTCTTTTGGCGATTTGGCCGAGCTCTTTGAGAAGGGGTCGATAATGGGCTAACCTTCCAAGAGGACGGTCATGGGCCAACCTTCTAAGAGGTCGGCCAACCCGGTCTTTTATAGCTCGAACCGATGCATGAACAGTGCCCCTGCTTGAGTTCGGACCTTTTCGTGAGATCGTGCTTTCAGAGCTTCGATCTTTTTGAGGAAGTCGTGCTCAAGCATCCTGACTTTGGTCGATTCTTGAGTAGTTTCTCCTTGTGCAAGTCTAGTCTTTCCCCTTTTTGTTTGTTGATGGGACTTTTCAGCCTTCTTCCGACTTGTTTGTCTTCACTGTTCGGTCTTTTTAGTCATAATCCAACAACTTTTTAGGTAGTGTTCTGGTGCGCGAAATTGTGAACAATACTTTTTCACAACTCTCATAATCCCCGGTAATGGCTCCAAAAACGTGGTAGCTCAATACCATGGCATTACACAACTTCGCACAACTAACCAGCAAGTGTACTGGGTCGTCCAAGTAATAAACCTTACGCGAGTAAGGGTCGATCCCACGGAGATTGTTAGTATTGAAGCAAGCTATGGTCATCTTGTAAATCTTAGTCAGGCAAACTCAAATGTATATGGTGATGAACGAAAATAACACAAAGGTAAAGATAGAGATACTTATGTAATTCATTGGTAGGAGCTTCAGATAAGCGCATGAAGATGCCTTCCCTTCCGTCTCTCTGCTTTCCTACTGCCTTCATCCAATCCTTCTTACTCCTTTCCATGGCAAGCTTAAGCAAGGGTTTCACCGTTGTCAGTGGCTACCTCCCATCCTCTCAGTGAAAGCGATTTGCATATGCTCTGTCACAGCATAGCGGAATTCATCTGTCGGTTCTCAATCAGGCCGGAATAGAATCCAGTGATTCTTTTGCGTCTGTCACTAACGCCCCGCCCTCAGGAGTTTGAAGCACATCACAGTCATTCAATCATTGAATCCTACTCAGAATACCACAGACAAGGTTAGACCTTCCGGATTCTCTTGAATGCTGCCATCAGTTCTCGCCTATACCACGAAGACTCTAATCTCACGGAATGGTTGGCTCGTTTGTCAGGCGAGCACTCGGTTGTCAGGCGATCAACCATGCATCGTGCAATCAGGAATCCAAGAGATATTCACTATGGCCTTAGTTGCTTGTAGAACAAGAGTGGTTGTCAGTCACTTTGTTCATGGGTGAGAATGGTGATGATTCGTGACAATCATCACCTTCATCAAGTTGAAGAACAAGTGATATCTTGGATAAAGAACAAGCGGAATTGAATGGAAGAACAATAGTAATTGCATTAATACTCGAGGTACAGCAGAGCTCCACACCTTAATCTATGGTGTGTAGAAACTCCACCGTTGAAAATACATAAGCATAAGGTCTAGGCATGGCCGAATGGCCAGCCTCCCAATGATCTAAGATAGCATAAAAATGAAGATAGCTACCAAAGTCTTCTCTATCATGATCTAAGAACTAGATGTCCAAAGATGAAAATACAATAGTAAAAGGTCCTACTTATAAGAACTAGTAGCCTAAGGTGTACAGAAATGAGTAAATGACATAAAAATCCACTTCTGGGCCCACTTGGTGTGTGCTTGGGCTGAGCAATAAAGCAATTTTCGTGCAGAGACTCCTCTTGGAGTTAAACGCCAGCTTTTATGCCAGTTTGGGCGTTTAACTCCCATTTGGGTGCCAGTTCCAGCGTTTAACGCTGGGATTTCTTGAGGTGACTTTGAACGCCGGTTTGAGCCATCAAATCTTGGGCAAAGTATGAACTATCATATATTGCTGGAAAGCCAAGGATGTCTACTTTCCAACGCCGTTGAGAGCGCGCCAATTGGGCTTCTGTAGCTCCAGAAAATCCACTTCGAGTGCAGGGAGGTCAGAATCCAACAGCATCTGCAGTCCTTTTTAGTCTCTGAATCAGATTTTTGCTCAGGTCCCTCAATTTCAGCCAGAAAATACCTGAAATCACAGAAAAACACACAAACTCATAGTAAAGTCCAGAAAAGTGAATTTTAACTAAAAACTAATAAAAATATACTAAAAACTAACTAGATCATACTAAAAACATACTAAAAACAATGCCAAAAAGCATACAAATTATCCGCTCATCACAACACCAAACTTAAATTGTTGCTTGTCCTCAAGCAACTGAAAATCAAATAAGATAAAAAGAAGAGAATATGCAATGAATCTCAAAAACATCTGTGAAGATCAGTATTAATTAGATGAGCGGGGCTTTTAGCTTTTTGCCTCTGAATAGTTTTGGCATCTCACTCTATCCTTTGAAATTCAGAATGGTTGGCTTCTTTAGGAACTTAGAATCCAGATAGTGTTAATGATTCTCCTAGTAAAGTATGATGATTCTTGAACAAAGCTACTTATTGAGTCTTGGCTGTGGCCCAAAGCACTCTGTCTTCCAGTATTACCACCGGATACATACATGCCACAGACACATAATTGGGTGAACCTTTTCAGATTGTGACTCAGCTTTGCCAAAGTCCCCAATTAGAGGTGTCCAGGGTTCTTAAGCACACTCTTATTGCCTTGGATCACAACTCTTATTCCTCTATTTTTTTCGTTTTCTTTTTCTCCCCTTTTTTTTCGAATTTTTTTTTCTTTCAATAGAAATGCTTTTTTCTTGCTTCAAGAATCATTTTATTGATTTTTCAGATCCTCAGTAACATGTCTCCTTTTTCATCATTCTTTCAAGAGCCAACATTCATGAACCACAAATTCAAGATACATATGCACTGTTTAAGCATACATTCAGAGAACAAAATATTGCCACCACATCAAAATAATTAAACTGTTATAAAATTCAAAATTCATGCAATTCTTTCTTTTATCAATTAAGCACATTTTTATTTAAGAAAGGTGATGGATTCATAGGACATTCATAACTTTAAGGCATAGACACTAAGACACTAATGATCACAAGACACATACATGGATAAACATAAGCATAAAATTCGAAAAACAGAAGAATAAAGAACAAGGAAATCAAGGAACAGGTCCACCTTAGTGATGGCGGCTCTTCCTTGCTCTTGAAGATCCTATGGAGTGCTTGAGCTCCTCAATGTCTCTTCCTTGTCTTTGTTGCTCCTCCCTCATGATTCTTTGATCTTCTCTAATCTCATGAAGGATGATGGAGTGTTCTTGATGCTCCACCCTTAGTTGAATCTCTCCATCTCCCATGACTCGGAGGTGGAAGCCTTTGCCTTTCCTTTCCTCTTTCTAGAGGTTTCTCCGGCCTTGGATGCCATAAATGGTTATGGAAAACGAAAAGCTATGCTTTTACCACACCAAACTTAAAATGTTTGCTCGTCCTCGAGCAAAAGAAGAAAGAAGAGAGTAGAAGAAGAAGAAATGAGGAAGAGGGAGATGGTGGTGTGTTCGGCCAAAGAGGGGGAGAAGTGGTGTTTAGGTTGTGTGAAAATGAAGGGTTGAAGAAGGGTATATATAGGAGAGAGGGGGTAAAGGTTCGGCCATTATGGGTGGGTTTGGGAGGGAAAGTGGTTTGAATTTGAAGGGTGAGGTTGGTGGGGATTTATGAAGGATGGATGTGAGTGGTGAAGAGAAAGATGGGATTTTATAGGTGAAGGGTTTTTGGGGAAGAGGTGTTGAGGTGATTGGTGAATGGGGGAAGAAGAGAGAGAGTGATGGTAGGGTAGGTGGGGATCCTGTGGGGTCCACAGATCCTGTGGTGTCAAGGAAAAGTCATCCCTGCACCAAATGGCATCAAAATTCACGTTTTGAGCCATTTCTGGCGTTAAACGCCGGGCTGGTGCCCATTCCTGGCGTTTAACGCCAGGTTCTTACTCTTTTCTGGCGTTTAACGCCAGTCTGGTGCCCCTTTCTGGCGTTAAACGCCCAGAATGGTGCCAGACTGGGCGTTAAACGCCCAACTGCTAGGCTTACTGGCGTTTGAACGCCAGCAGCATCTTCCTCCAGGGTGTGCTGTTTTTCTTCCTGTTTTTCATTCTGTTTTTGCTTTTTTCATTGTTTTTGTGACTTCTTATGATCATCAACCTACAAAAAAGATAAAATAACAAAAGAAAATAATTAAGTATAAAACATTGGGTTGCCTCCCAACAAGCGCTTCTTTAATGTCATTAGCTTGACAGAGGGCTTCTCATGGAGCCTCACAGATACTCAGAGCCATGTTGGAACCTCCCAACACCAAACTTAGAGTTTGAATGTGGGGGTTCAACACCAAACTTAGAGTTTGGTTGTGGCCTCCCAACACCAAACTTAGAGTTTGACTGTGGGGGCTCAGTTTGGCTCTGTTTTGAGAGAAGCTCTTCATGCTTCCTCTCCAAGATGACAGAGGGATATCCTTGGGCCTTAAACACTAAGGATTCGTCATTCACTTGAATGATCAACTCTCCTCTATCAACATCAATCACAGCCTTTGCTGTGGCTAGGAAGGGTCTGCCAAGGATGATGGATTCATCCATGCACTTCCCAGTTTCTAGGACTATGAAATCAGTAGGGATGTAATGGTCTTCAACGTTGACCAGAACATCCTCTACAAGTCCATAGGCTTGTTTTTTTGAGTTGTCTGCCATCTCTAGTGAGATTTTTGCAGCGTGCACCTCAAGGATCCCTAACTTCTCCATTACAGAGAGGGGCATGAGGTTTACACTTGATCCTAAGTCACACAAGGCCTTCTTGAAGGTCATGGTGCCTATGGTACAAGGTATAGAAAACTTCCCAGGATCCTGCCTCTTTTGAGGCAGTTTCTGCCTAGACAAGTCATTCAGTTCTTTGGTGAGCAAAGGGGATTCATCCTCCCAAGTCTCATTTCCAAATAACTTGTCATTCAGCTTCATGATTGCTCCAAGGTATTTGGCAACTTGCTCTTTAGTGACATACTCATCCTCTTCAGAGGAAGAATACTCATCAGAGCTCATGAATGGCAGAAGTAAGTCTAGTGGAATCTCTATGGTCTCATTTTGAGCCTCAGATTCCCATGGTTCCTCATTGGGGAACTTATTGGAGGCCAGTGGACGTCCAGTGAGGTCTTCCTCAGTGGCGTTCACTGCCTCTTCTTCCTCCCAGGATTCGGCCAAATTGATGGCTTTGCACTCTCCTTTTGGATTTTCTTCTGTATTGCTTGGGAGAGTACTAGGAGGGAGTTCAGTAATTTTCTTGCTTAGCTGACCCACTTGTCCTTCCAAATTCCTAATGGAGGACCTAGTTTCAGTCATGAAACTTTGAGTGGTTTTGATTAGATCAGAGACCATGGTTGCTAAGTCAGAGGTATTCTGCTTAGAGCTCTCTGTCTGTTGCTGAGAAGATGATGGAAAAGGCTTGCTATTGCTAAACCTGTTTCTTCCACCATTATTGTTATTGAAACCTTGTTGAGGTCTCTGTTGATCCTTCCATGAAAGATTTGGATGATTCCTCCATGAAGGATTGTAGGTGTTTCCATAGGGTTCTCCCATGTAATTCACCTCTTCTATTGAAGGGTTCTCAGGATCATAAGCTTCTTCCTCAGATGAAGCTTCCTTAGTACTGCTTGGTGCATTCTGCATTCCAGACAGACTTTGAGAAATCATATTGACTTGTTGAGTCAATATTTTGTTCTGAGCCAATATGGCATTCAGAGTGTCAATCTCAAGAACTCCTTTCTTCTGACTAGTCCCATTGTTCACAGGATTTCTTTCAGAAGTGTACATGAATTGGTTATTTGCAACCATTTCAATCAGTTCTTGAGCCTCAGTAGGCGTCTTCTTCAGATGAAGAGATCCTCCAGAAGAGCTATCCAAGACATCTTGGACAGTTCAGAGAGACCATCATAGAAAATACCTATGATGCTCCATTCAGAAAGCATGTCAGTGGGACACTTTCTGATTAATTGTTTGTATCTTTCCCAAGCTTCATAGAGGGATTTTCCTTCCTTCTGTCTGAAGGTTTGGACTTCCACTCTAAGCTTACTCAATTTTTGAGGTGGAAAGAACTTTGCCAAGAAGGCATTGACTAGCTTTTCCCAAGAGTCCAGGCTTTCTTTAGGTTGAGAGTCCAACCATGTTCTAGCTCTGTCTCTTACAGCAAAAGGGAATAGCATAAGTCTGTAGACCTCAGGGTCAACCCCATTAGTCTTGACAGTGTCACAGAT